>NC_138759.1:4967914-5204299 GCF_965113315.1 Podarcis vaucheri
GCTATGCCACTGCTGTGTTCTGTATCTGGTGCAGAATTAGATTCATAGAACTATGAAGTTGGAAGGGCCCCAAAGTGCCTTGCAATGAAGGAACCAATCTATTTCTTTTAATCACCATCCTCATCAACTTTATTGCACTAGTTAGAGGCCATGGCATCATTCACAATGGGAACAAAAACAAAAGCAACACTAACCATAAAACATCAGGCACTGCAGATGCAATAAACCACAATCACATCTCCTAAAAATTATTTGTTGCATACGATAGAATAGCAAGGTAGAATGTGCCAGGTTAAATGTCCGAATCACCTTTGCAACTGACCGCTATTTTATCTAGTTCTTTTCTCCCGATCTTCTTAGCTGCCAATGCATGTAGTGCTACTTTATAAGTTACGAAGTCATGTTTCTTTTGATGCCCAGTTTTGAGATGTCCAGCGCCAGTTTTGCAAATGAGCAGGCGAGCGACTGGCTCCAGGCCTCTGCAGGGGGAAGATGCCCTGTTTGCAGAAAGTGGCTTGAATATCCAACTGCTTCTTGCAAACAGACTTCAAAGCTAGCATCTCCATCCCCAAGGAGGGGATGTGTGGCTTTCCTTCCAGCGCTCATCAGCTGTTTGGCACTGGCAGAGAGCTCCATGTGGAAAGGAGCAACCGGGAGTTCACTTTATGCCCCTAGTTTCCCCCTGCCCCACACCTGATGCCTGTTCTCTGCTTTGATCTGAATAGGATTAATTTTGGGTCTCTGCACTTTGCTTCCGCAGCACAACACCTTCCAAGCAGTCTTGGCCTACAGCGATTCGGATGCCTATGCCCTCTTCCTCTACCCCGAGGATGGGGTCCAGTTCTTTGGGACACGGCCCAAAGAATCCTACAACGTCCACCTGGAGCTGCCAGCCAGAGTCGGCTTCAGCAGAGGGGACTATCAGCGCCGGGAAGGGCCATACCACAGCGTCACCAGCAGTGAGCAGTCCGTCAAGAACCTCTACCAGTAAGTAACTGGTGTGCTGTCTGGTTCTACGTCCAAGCATCTTACTGCATTTTTTCGTTCTATAAGACGCACTTTTCCCCTCCTAAAAAGTAAGGGGAACTGTGCGTGCGTCTTATGGAGAGAATGCAGGCTGCGCAGCTGTCGCTGAAGCCAGAACAGCAAGAGGGATTGCTGCGCAGTGAAAGCACCGATCCCTCTTGCTCTCCTGGAACACTCCTGCTGCCCTGAAGAGGCTTGGCGCAGCTATCCCAGATGCCAGAACAGCAAGAGGGATCGCTGTTTTCTCTGCACAGTGATCCCTCTTGCTGTTCTGACTTTGCTTCGCTGGAGAGGCGCTGCGCAGAGAGGGAGAGCTGCGCAGCGCCCCTTTAGTGAAGCGGGAGGATAAACGGAGACCCTTCCATTTCTCCTCCTGCTTTGCTGGAGAGGCGCTGCGCAGATTCAGAATATTTTTTTTTCTTGTTGTCCTCCTCTAAAACTAGGTGCGTCTTATGGTCGGGTGCGTCTTATGGAGCGAAAAATACGGTCATTTCCTTCTGCCTTTGCAGTTTGTGGGTATGTGCCAAATGTTGATATCTTTGAAGGGTTTGGCAGGGAAATTCCAGGGGAGAGTCTGGCGTTTAGGTCATTTTCTGCCCAAAAGGACTCCCCTTTGGAGAAAGGGTGCAGCGCTTGGCGGTGCTTTTAGTTTGGGGAAAAAGTGAATCAGAGGCGAATAACTTGGTGTCATCCACAGTTTGGGAACCACCACAGTGTGCAAACAAAGGAATTGGCAGCGGGTGCGGAATCTGCCCTCCACAGAACTCTGCTTTCATTGAACACATTTCCAGGGAGTGAGGCTTCCCCATGTTGCAACAGATGCAAAATCAATGATGAAAAGTCTGCAAAAGTATGCAAAATTTGCCCAGGTTGCAGAATCCAACACTTCTGGGTGCAGAATTTCTGATTTATTTGTGTTTAAAGCTGCACAGCCAAAAAGTTAGATTTGTTTTTGAACCTCTTGCACTCTGACACCAAACAAGCATGCCAGTCTGCCTTATCAGAAAGCGGAGATGGGTTTGGATCTGGTGTCAGATGTCGCATGCAAACTTTGTTTGTGTTAGCTGGCTGTTTCCTTAGATAATGCCATGTCTGCTGGGTGATACGTGCTGTTCTGCCCCTCTTTCCAAATTTGGTTTCAAAGAGAGGCCAGCACTGTGTGGAAAACCTGTGGGAAAACATCCTTCTCGGACGGTGATGTTGTTGCAAACCTGCTAAGGTCACTCTTCTGACTGCTGGCATCCTGCCCTTGACCGGCGTGTGTTCTTGCCATGTGGTACAAACTGGGTACAAACTGTGAACACGAGTGGCGCTGTGGTCTAAACCACTGAGCCTCCTGGGCCTACCGATCGGAAGGTCGGCGGTTCGAATCCCTGTGACGGAGTGCACTTCCGTTGCTCTGTCGCAGCTCCTGCCAACCTAGCAGTCCGAAAGCACACCAGTGCAAGTAGATAAATAGGTACTGCTGCAGCGGGGAAAGTAAGTGGCGTTTCCCTGCGCTCTGGTTTCCGTCACAATGTTGTGTTGTGCCAGAAGCGGTTTAGTCCTGCTGGCCACGTGACCCGGAAAGCTGTCTGTGGACAAACACCGGCTCCTTAGCCTGAAAGCAAGATGAGCGGCGCAACCCCATAGTTGCCCTTGACCGGACTTAGCCATCCAGGGGTCCTTTACCTTTACCTTTTTTTTTAACAAACTGTGTCTATGTTGGATGCCCAATCTGAAGGATACCCCAGCCACTCTGGCGGCTTGCAACAAAGATCAAAAATACATCAAAATGTCACACATTAAAAACTTCCCTGAACAGGGCTGCCTTCAGATGTCTTCTAAATGTCAGGTAGTTGTTTATCTCTTTGACATCTGGTGGGAGGGCGTTCCACAGGGCGGGCGCCACTACTGAGAAGGCCCTCTGCCTGGTTCCCTGTAGCTTTGCTTCTCACAGTGAGGGAACCACCAGAAGGCCCTTGACGCTGGACCTCAGCATCCGGGCAGAACGATGGGGATGGAGACGCTCCTTCAGGTATACTGGACCGAGGCTGTTTAGGGCTTTCAAGGTCAACACCAACACTTTGAACTGTGCTCGGAAACATACTTTTATTTAAAATGCATCTCTGGGTTATTTGTGGGGCCTGCCTGGTGCTCTAGCATAGAACGCTGTGTCCTTTTATTTAAAATGCATCGCTGGGCTCTTTGTTCATTTCCCCCTCTGGCCCCCCGCAAGGTCTGAGGGACAGTGGACCACCCCCTGCTGAAAAAGTTTGCCAACCCCTGCAGTAGATGATTCTCAGGGTACCTTCCAATTCTACAATTCTATGATTCTGTAATGACGTATCTGCTGAAGAACCCTGACATAAGAACATAAGGACTCTGCTGGGTCAAAGCAGTGGCCCTGCTAGTTCAATCCTGTATCTTCAAGGCTGCTAGTAAATTAAACAATTGACCATTTGTGGCCTTTTCTTGCCAGCTCAAATCTGCTTCCTAATCGCACAGCCGGTCCTCGTAAAAAGTCTCAGGGTACCAAACCCCTGATCTGGACATTTGCAGCAGCGATGCTTCACAGCAGCTTCAGCTCGCATTAGAAGGAGTTTTGGGACCGGGAGGGGGGAGGCGGGTATTTAGAAATTTCCTTGAAACGTGACCGACTTGAGGAGCCGGGCCTGTAAAACCGCAGCTGCCGTCTCCATTTCCCACTGTTATCAAATGCCAGCTGTTCTCTGGCTTGGAGTTGGCTGACATGAGGGAAGGGGAGAGGAATGTGCGAATATCCGAGGCCTCGGAGGAGCATTCAGGGGCTGTGAAGGGAGATCTTGTTTGCTTCTAGATGCTTAGGGGACCTGCAGCCTGCCAGCTATTTTTGCGGCTCGGAATCCGCCCAGCGTTTTGCACAACTGTCGCGGAAGAAAGCTGTGGAGAATGCACACAATCTCTGCCTCCCTGGCCCTCCCAGACTGGCAACTTATCATTGTTGTTTAGTCGTTCAGTCGAGTCCGACTCTTTGTGACCCCCTGGACTAGAGCACGCCAGGCACTCCTGTCTTCCACTGCCTCCCACAGTTGGGTCAAACTCATGCTGGTCTCTTCGAGAACACTGTCCCACCATCTCGTTCTCTGTCGTCCCCTTCTCCTTGTGCCCTCCATCTTTCCCAACATCAGGGTCTTTCCCAGGGAGTCTTCTCTTCTCAGGAGGTGGCCAGAGTCTTGGAGCCTCAGCTTCAGGATCTGTCCTTCCAGTGAGCACTCAGGGCTGATTTCCTTCAGAATGGAGAGGTTTGATCTTCTTGCAGTCCATGGGACTCTCAAGAGTCTCCTCCAGCACCAGAATTCAAAAGCATCAATTCTTCTGCGAACAGCCTTCTTTATGGTCCTGCTCTCACTTCCATACATCACTACTGGGAAAACCAGAGCTTTTACTATACGGACCTTTGTTGGCATCTTATCCACTTGGCTGCATATTCGCCACCCAGATAGGAAATCCATCAGTTCTCAATTATCTTCCTTTCACCAGTTCTTCCTAGCCCAGGACCTGTGCAAAATCTTCCCTGGATTCTTTCCTGATGTAGTGCTCTATCTGGGCTCCTGAAGGACCAGGTGTGCAGCCTGGGAGTCATTTTGGACTCACAGCTGTCCATGGAGGCACAGGTCAATTCTGTGTCCAGGGCAGCTGTCTACCAGCTCTATCTGGTACATAGGCTGAGACCCTACCTGCCCGCAGACTGTCTTGCCAGAGTGGTGCACGCTCTAGTTATCTCCCGCTTGGACTACTGCAATGCGCTCTACGTGGGGCTACCTTTGAAGGTGACCCAGAAACTACAACTAATCCAGAACGCAGCAGCTAAACTGGTGACTGGGAGCGGCTGCCGAGACCATATAACCCCGGTCTTGAAAGACCTACATTGGCTCCCAGTACATTTCTGAGCACAATTCAAAGTGTTGGTGCTGACCTTGAAAGCCCTAAATGGCCTCAGCCCAGTATACCAGAAGGAGCGTCTCCACCCCCATTGTTCTGCCCGGATGCTGAGGTCCAGCTCTGAGGGCCTTCTGGCAGTTCCCTCTCTACAAGAAGCCAAGTTACATGGAACCAGGCAGAGGGCCTTCTTGGTAGTGGCACCTGCCCTGTGGAACGCCCTCCCACCAGATATCAAAGAAATAAACAACTATCTGACATTTAGAAGACATTTGAAGGCAGCCCTGTTTAGGGAAGTTTTTAATGTATTTTTAATATTTTGTTCCCCAGTGGCTGGAGAATAAAATAATAATAACAATAACAACAACAACAACAACAACAACAACAACAATAAGTTAAAGGGACCCCTGACCATTAGGTCTAGTCGTGGCTGACTCTGGGGTTGCTGCACTCATCTCGCTTTACTGGCCGAGGGAGCCGGCGTACAGCTTCCAGGTTATGTGGCCAGCATGACGAAGCCGCTTCTGGCGAACCAGAGCAGCACACAGAAATGCCGTTTACCTTCCTGCCGGAGTGGTACCTATTTATCTACTTTGACATGCTTTCGACCTGCTAGGTTGGCAGGAGCAGGGACCGAGCAACGGGAGCTCACCCCGTTGCGAGGATTCGAACCACCGACCTTCTGATCAGCAAGTCCTAGGCTCTGTGGTTTAACCCACAGTGCCACCCACGTCCTAATAATAATAATAATAATAATAATAATAATAATAATAATAATAATCCTGATATCCCAAATGTGATATCTACCTTTCCCTGAACACTTCTGGAGCACACAGCTGCTACTCGAGAGTAGCCAATGTGGTGCCCTGCAGATGTCACTGGAATGAGCATCATCCCTGAATATTGGTCAGGCTGCCTGAGGGTCATGGAAGCTGGGAGCCCAACAACACATTGAAACTACAACTCCCATCATCCCTGCTCATTGGCCAGGCTGCCTGGGGAGGTTGGACAGCTACCTGTCACGGATGTTTTAGTCCAGATTCCTGCATTGCCAGGGGTCAGACTAGATGACCCTGGCGGTTCCCTTCCAACTCTGATTCTTTGATTCTAGGTCTCGCTAACCAAGGTTTAACATGTACAGCATTTCAACACCTTGTATTTATTACATGACATCTTAAATAATAACAATATATGTGGTAGACCTGTAAAAGGGTAAAATAGTATTGGGGAATAATCCACAATGAATTGAAAAAAAGGTTTAAAAGTACTTTTTTTCCAAACCCCCCACCAAACTAGAGTCCTTTTTGTTGGGGATAATTCAGATGGAAATTGCCAGGTGTCAATAAAGGCTATTTATGTATGTCACTACTGCAGCCCATGTTTTAGTAGTTCAAAAATCGAAAATGAGTGAAGTTTCAACCAAAGAAGAATGGCAACTTAAACTGATGGAATATGCACAACTTGTGGACCTAACATATAGAATAGGAGAACATACTTTTAAAGAAGATTGGAAAATGTTGATTGAATATATGGGGGGGAAATACTTGTATACTTGAAAATGTTGGCAGCATTAAGATAAATTCAACAAGTTTTGATGGATGTAATAATGAAATACTGAATGGTTTAATTTATGTAAAATATGCAGGGATTTATGATATGCAAATTGAACCATGGAAAGAGAATACGGGAAGTCACTGACATTTTAAGGTTGTTTAATGAATATTTTAAATTGTAAAATAGAAAACTTAATAAAAATTACACACACACAAAAAGAAATCTTAAATAATATATACAATGTCCAATAATAATGACGTGTGCAACTCAGTATGTCAAAGCCAAGCAGTCCAAACATTCCTGAAATAAGTCCGTGAGAGAAGCTCTCCATGTGAATACATGTGCTGGATCTGGCCCATGGCCTGTGCTCTCTCTGCAATTCCCAAAAACTGGCGTTCACAGATATTTACTGCCTCCAGCAGCTGAACATTGCCTTGTTTATTATCGCATTTCTGTCCCGTCCTTCCTCCCGAGGGAGCCCAGGGCGGCCAACAAGAACGCAGCGAAACCATGCAATTAAAATTAAAATAAAACGAGTGAAAACATTTTAGAAGCAAGAACAATTGAGAGCATCTGAAAACAATTTAGAAGCTCACAAGGTCAAGGCTGCCAGCAACAACAGCATCTTTCAGCCATCAAACCCCGAGCAAACAGGAACCTTTCAGAATCCCTCTTGGGAGTTAATAACAAAGGAGATAGATGCACCTCCCCAGGAAAGGGGATTCCTCAAATGGGGAGCCACCCCCCAAAAGACCCTGTAAAATGATTAACCAATAGGAACCCAAGGGGAGGAGTTAGAGGAGTTGTTAAGAAGTCAGTCTGGAGTTAGAGAAGAGAGAAAGGATAAGTCTGTGGGTTGGGCTAGTCTGATGTGAGAGAGTGAGAGAATCTGTTAAGAGGAGTCAGTCAAACAGTTGATATACCGTATTTTTCGCACTATAGGACGCACTTCTTCCCCTCAAAAAATGAAGGGGAAATCTGGGTGCGTCCTATGGGGCGAATACAGGCTTTCGCTGAAGCCTGGAGAGCAAGGGGGGTCAGTGCGCACCGACCCCTCCCGCTCTCCAGGCTTCAGGAGAGCCCCACCGCCAGCCCCACAAGCTCGGGAGACAGCGGGAGAGGCGCAGCGCACCTTTGCCGCTGTCCCCCGACTTGTCTAGAAGGCTGGCGGGGGGAGAAGCCTGCTCCTCCCCGTCGCCAACCCCGCAAACTCGGGGGACAGCGGGAGAGGCGCAGCGCGCCTTTGCCGCTGTCCCCCGACTTGTCTAGAAGGCTGGCGGGAGGAAGAAGCCTGCTCCTCCCCGTCACCAGCCCCGCAAACTCGGGGGACAGCGGGACAGGCGCAGCGCGCCTTTGCCGCTGTCCTCCGACTTGTCTAGAAGGCTGGCGGGGGGAGAAGCCTGCTCCTCCCCGTCGCCAGCCCCGCAAACTCGGGGGACAGCGGGAGAGGTGCAGCGCGCCTTTGCAGCTGTCCCCCGACTTGTCTAGAAGGCTGGCGGGGGGAGAAGCCTGCTCCTCCCCGTCACCAGCCCCGCAAACTCGGGGGACAGCGGGAGAGGCGCAGCGCGCCTTTGCCGCTGTCCCCCGACTTGTCTAGAAGGCTGGCGGGGGGAGAAGCCTGCTCTTCCCCGTCGCCAGCCCCGCAAACCTGGGGGACAGCGGGAGAGGCGCAGCGCGCCTTTGCCGCTGTCCCCCGACTTGTCTAGAAGGCTGGCGGGGGGAGAAGCCTGCTCCTCCCCGTCACCAGCCCCGCAAACTCGGGGGACAGCGGGAGAGGCGCAGCGCGCCTTTGCCGCTGTCCCCCGACTTGTCTAGAAGGCTGGCGGGGGGAGAAGCCTGCTCTTCCCCGTCGCCAGCCCCGCAAACCTGGGGGACAGCGGGAGAGGCGCAGCGTGCCTTTGCCGCTGTCCCCCGACTTGGCTAGAAGGCTGGCGGGGGGAAGAAACCTGCTCCTCCCCGTCGCCAGCCCCGCAAACTCGGGGGACAGCGGGAGAGGCGCAGCGCGCCCTTCCTGATGTCCCCCGACTTGGTTAGAAGGCTGGCCCAGCCCCGCAAACTCGGGGGACAGCGGGAGAGGCGCAGCGCGCCATCCCGCTGTCTCCCGACATGGTTTGGAGGCTGGCGGAGGGCTTCCTCCTCCCCCAGCCCCGCAAGCTCCCAGAGCGATGCCAAAGCTGCGCGCAGCTTTGGCACGGCTCTGGGTCCCGTTCTGGGGGAGGGGGAAGCTTGGGCTTCCCCCGCCCCAGCCCCGCGCCTGGCGGGGGGGAATAAATTTTTTTTGCCTTTATTTCCCCCCCCCCCCAAATCTAGGTGCGTCCTATGGACCGGTGCGTCCAATAGTGCGAAAAATACGGTAATCAGTCAGAAGGTATTAGGAAGGTATAGGCTGGTAAAGAAACTAAAGTTAAGAAACTGACAAGAATATTATCTGAGAAACCTTAAACTTGTTAACGCTTATAAAATAAACTTGTTTATTAGGTTCAATTTTAATAACTGTCTGGACTCCATGTGTACCCGAGAGTAACATAATTCAAAAGCATCAATTCTGGGAAAACATCACTACTGGGAAAACCCTAGCTTTAACTATACGGACCTTTGTTGGCAAGGTGATGTCTCTGCTTTTTAAGATGCTGTCTAGGTTTGTCATTGCTTTTCTCCCAAGAAGCAGGTGTCTTTTAATTTCGTGGCTGCTGTCACCATCTGCAGTGATCATGGAGCCCAAGAAAGTAAAATCTCTCACTGCCTCCATTTCTTCCCCTTCTGTTTGCCAGGAGGTGATGGGACAGTAATCTAGTCCAATTCCATGCAATGCAGGAATCTCAACTAGAGCATCCACAACAGATGGGCATCCTATTCCATTACTGATCCTAGAAAAGTGGGCATTGCATTCTGCCATGTGCTGTTCCTGTTTAGGAACTACATGCATATTTTTGATGCTACTTGGGGTATTGAAGGAGCAAGAGAATTTTAGGTCTGCCAAGCTGAGCTCTGAAGAGCAAATTCCCCCGTGATCTGGATCTGCATTGCCTTGGTCTTTGATCGTGTGGCCAACCCGGATCCCATCACTGCTTCCCAGCTCCTCTCCAGCGGAGCTGTTTCTGCTGTTTGCAATTAGTAACGTGATCCGAGCGACCCATCCGGCACGGATATCCAGACTTTGCCAGTGTGGCATGGAGCCGGACCGCATTGTTTTCGCTCGTCGGCGGGGATCACGCCAAGGCAATTACACACGCCATGATTCTGTTGGGATACTGCCAGGGAGATAAAGTCCATCATGGCCCCAAGCCGTCTGCCGGACGATCCATCGATCTCCCGTAGGCACGCAGTATCAGCAATTAGCGACATGAGTTTCTAGAAAATATCTTGCCACATTCTAGAGCTCATGCACACTCTTTATCAGCAGATAATGCACAGCCAAAAGTTGCACTCAGGAGAGCATTATTTACAAGCTTTATTCAGCGTAGATCAGAACAAAGAAAGACATGACTGCCTGCGTCAGTGTCTCCAGACACAGAGAGAACGAAAGCAATAGAAACATAAACATCCTGTGAACAGGACATGCACAGACTCTCTGACTCACAAAGCCTGCTCCCTTTTAAGGTGGAACGGAAATATCCTAACAGATTCCTCGGTCCCGAGCCCCAAAGGGATTCGTCGGTTGTCATAAAATCCCCCTTTCCTCCGAACCATGCTTTACTAGACCGTAAGCCGTGCGGGTAAGGCTGCCTCTCAGTTTTGCCCACCCCCCCGCCCAAATCTTCAGGCACAGCGTGAATGTTGAACTAATGCCACGTCAAAGTCTGTATGCTCCAGGATGGCCCACTATCATGGATTTTTCAGCCGAGATTCTTGCATTGCAGAGGGTTGGACTAGATGACCCCTGGGTGTCCCTTTCAACTCTACAGTTCCATGAATCTATATGAATACCAGTTTCTGAAGAGGAGCAGCAGCAGGAAAGGGCTGTTGCCTCTCGGGTCCTGCTTGCAGGCTTCCCAGGGGCAGCTGCTCAGCCCCACTGGGAGCCTGGAGGGTCTTGTTGCATGAATTCGCACCCTTCATGTTGAAGTTTTTTATTTTATTTTATTTCAAAAAGGTGGTTGTCAATCAGCAGCCATTGGGCTTTCACCCTTCTTCCTCAGGGCTGGAGAAAGATCTTTAGAGGCCCTAAGCCCTGGAAAGATTTTGGTGCCTCTGTATATATATCTTATTCAAAATACTTGTTGTTGTTGTTTAGTTGTGTTTGACTCTCCGTGACCCCATGGACCAGAGCATGCCTTGGAAACTCTCACTTTCTTCTCAAAGCATCTCCTTTTTTATGTCCATGGAGTTTTCTTGGCAAAATACTGGAGTGGTTTGCCAGTTCCTTCTCCAGGTGGATCACATGTAGTCTAAACTCTAGGCTATGACCTGTCTGTCTTGGGTGGCCCTGCATGACATAGCTAATAGCTTCTCTGAGTAATTCAAGCCCCTTTGCCACGACAAGGCAGTGATCTGTGAAGGGGGTTCAAAATATAGGTAAAGGTAACAGGTGGCGCTGTGGGTTAAACCACAGAGCCCAGGACTTGCCAATCAGAAGGTCAGCGGTTCAAATCCCCGCGACAGGGTGAGCTCCCGTTGCTCGGTCCCTGCTCCTGCCAACCTAGCAATTCGAAAGCATGTCAAAGTGCAAGTAGATAAATAGGTACCACTCAGGCAGGAAGGTAAACAGCGTTTCCGTGCACTGCTCTGGTTCGCCAGAAGCGGCTTAGTCATGCTAGCCACATGACCCGGAAGCTGTACGCTGGCTCCCTCAGCCAATAAAGCGAGATGAGCCCCGCAACTCCAGAGTCGGTCACAACTGGACCTAATGGTCAGGGGTCCCTTTACCTTTAAAGGACCCCTGGACGGTTAAGTCCAGTCAAAGGTGACTCTGGGGTTATGGCACTTATCTCCGCTTTCAGGCCGAGAGAGCAGGTGTTTGTCCAGAGACAGCTTTCCAGGTCATGTGGCCAGCAGGACTAAACTGCTTCTGGCGCAACAGGACACTGTGACGGAAACTAGAGTGCATGGAAACGCCGTTTACCTTCCCACCGCAGTGGCACTTATTTATCTCCTTGCACTGGCATGCTTTCAAACTGCTAGGTTGGCAGGAGCAGGGACCGAGCAACGAGAGCTCACCCCGTCATGGGGATTCGAACCGCCAACCTTCTGATCAGCAAGCCCAAGAGGCTCAGTGGATTAGACCACAGTGCCAGCCATGTCCTCATTCAAAATATACACAATAATAAACCATAAAATATTTTTTTTGTTTATCAAAATGAAGAAAAGCCTACAGTAAGATGGAAAATAACGTTTCATTTTGTATACTTCCACTTTATTTGTATTTGAGGTTTTTTCCTCCTACTTGTTCTAATTGCAAAGTCTTTGGGGTGCCTGAGATGCCTGCGTTGCAGGGGGTTGGGATAGATGACCACTGGGGGCCCCCCTTCGACTCTACAATTCTTTGATTCTTCAATCAGATTCTCAAAACTAATCTTATGTAACACACCTGCTTCTGTACTTCAGATAAGGCTCCCAGGCTGCCTTGCTGCATAGTCGCTCTGTGGGGATTTTATTTATTTATTATTAATGTTGTAATACATATATGAAGTATTTACATATTGATACATATATTTGTAAATTCACATTTTCACATTTCATTATGTACCCACATTTATCCATTTCTTATTTCTTACCCTGAGTCTTCCCTCCACCCGTGTGTGACTTCCTTGTTATTATTTTGTAATTTTATTATTGAGATGGTAATTTTGTATCTTAATAATTAGACATTCAATCTTATATATTTGCTTAGCTTAGCTTAACTTTGTGAAATCAGTCTATACATATCAATAAATTCTTGTTGGAGCATCTTTTGGTCATGTATTCTTCTACACATTCCCATTCCTGTTTGAGACTTTGATTAGATTGCATTTCTGTTGACGTCATTTTTGCTAATTCAATCGTTTCAAAAAAATTATTTTGCCAGTCTTTCAATGTCGGTACTTCTTCTGATTTCCTCTGTGGGGATTTTAAATATCCTTCAACTGAGAAAACAAACGTTCAGCTGAGCGATTTGTTGAGGTTAAAAATCCGGCAATGGGAAATTTCTGTGGTGCCCACCCTCCGTTCTACCTTGATGTCCTAACAGTTAATCAAGCCCTGTTCTTCCTCCTTCCTTTAGGCTGAGCAACATGGGCATCCCTGGCATCTGGGCATTCCACATTGGCAGCGCCACCCAGCTGGGCAATGTGGTCCCTGCCTCGCTCGGCGGGCTCCCCGCCGCTCCCCCGGAACCCCCCGAGACCAGCTCCACCGGCCACAACTTCCTGGAGCCGGAATACCCTGACCCCAACCTCGACTACGCGGATCCCTTCTACGACGACAGCGAAGACGATTTCGAGTACCTGCCCACTGGGCAGCCGCTCGGACCGGGACCCAGCGCTGCGTCGAACGCCGATGCGCAGGTTGACTACAGCGAGCCAAGGCACTCGGGCGCCAGCCTGGACTCAGAACTGGAGCCCACCTCGCTCTACTCAGCACCCAGCAGCCTCCCTCCGTACTCTGAACTGGATTCGGCCCTCCTGTACCTGTCGGAGCAACTGACGCCACCTTCTGTATTAGAAGAAAACGCGAGGACCCCTTCCCTGCCGCCGGTGTACGAGAGCCCGATCGAGGCCGTCACGGCTGTTCTGCTGAGGCGCCGTGGAGACGGGGGCAGCCTATCCCCGCAGGGAGAAGATACGAGTGACCCTTCGGACCCGGACATCATCCCAGACTACCCGGAGGGCGAAGTTATTCTCGAAAGCTTCCCAGACACCCCTCCTTTCAACCACAGGAGACGGGTGGTCGGTGTGGACGAGGATCTCCCCTTTGACCCGGATGGTAAGTTCCTGAGAACATCTCCCAATGCCAGACCTCAGTCTCTGAAACTGGAGATTCTTAGGGAGCAGAATTAATTTCAAATAAAATAAGTGCAGTTTCGTTAATAAGCCTTTGGCTGATTATTCTTCTGTAGCCTTGTGTTTGCGGGAGGGGGGAATGATTGCTGTGTTGGTTTTGTTTTCGCCATTTATTTCTGCTTCCGTCTTGCATTTTTTGTCGTGTGAACCGCCCAGAGATCATTTGATGAAGGGAGGAATATACCGTATTTTTCGCTCCATAGGACGCACCTTTCCCCCTCCAGAAATGAAGGGGAAATGTGTGTGTGTCCTATGGAGTGAATGCAGGCTCCCTGGCTTCAGCGATAGCAACGCGAAGCCTCTGAAGCCTGCGCTCCGGAGGCTTCGCGTTGCTTCATGTTGCTTTTGCTGAAGCCAGGAGAGTCTGGTCTTTGAGGCTGGTGGTGTGGGAAAGCAACGCTTCCCCCCACCGTCAGCCCCACAGGCTCGGTTGAAAAGCCCCCAAGCGCGGTGCGCTCTTTAAAGGGTGAGCGGCTTTTGCGGACTTTTCTACGAGGTGGGGGAATTCCCCCATCTCCCGCAAAAGCCCGCAGGAGCCGCACAGCCTTTAAAGAGCGCACCGCGCTTGGGGGCTTTTCCCCAAGGAGGGAAAAGGGACTGACTGACCGAGTCAGTCCCTTCTCCCTCCTGTGGGCTTTTGCGGGAGATGGGGGAATTCCCTCACCTCCCGCAATAGCAGGGAGAAGGTCTGGGAGAAGTTCACAGGCTGCGTGCAGCCTGTCTGCTGCTCCCAGAGCTTGGGGGGGGGGGGAATCATATTTTTTTCCTTGATTTCCCCCTCTGAAAACTAGGTGCGCCCCATGGTCAGGTACGCCCTATAGAGCGGAAAATACGGTAAATGGATTAAATAAATATATGAAATCAAATAATGATGCACATGGAGTAGAGAAAACGGGCAGAGGAAAGTTTCTCTCCCTCTCTCCTAACACTAGAACTCACGGGCATCCAGGGAAGCTGAAGGTTGGGAGATTTAGGACGGGTAAAAAGGAGGACTTTCCCCCGCAGTGCATAGTGGAACTGTGGAACTCAGTTCACCAGGAGGCAGTTATGGCGATCAACCTAGATGGCTTTAAAAGTGGATTGGACACATTCATGGAGGAGAGGTCTATTGATGGCTAATGGCCAGGATGGCTGTGTTATGTCTCCACAGCTGGAGGCATCAGTGCTTCCTGAAATATCAATTGCTGAAAACCACAGAAGGGGAGGAAGGGTCTTGTGTTTGAATCCTGTTTGAGAGTTTCCCACAGACATCTGGAGGTGGGCGGGTGTGGAGGACTCCCTGGTCCTGAATGGGGTAACTGTGCCCCTGAAGGACCAGGTGCGCAGCCTGGGAGTCATTTTGGACTCACAGCTGTCCATGGAGGCACAGGTCAATTCTGTCTCCAGGGCGGCTGTCTACCAGCTCCATCTGGTACGCAGGCTGAGACCCTACGTGCCCGCAGACTGTCTCGCCAGAGTGGTGCATGCTCTGGTTATCTCCCGCTTGGACTACTGCAATGTGCTCTCTGTGGGGCTACCTTTGAAGATGACCCAGAAACTACAGCTAATCCAGAATGCAGCAGCCAGACTGGTGACTGGGGGCGGCCGCCGAGACCACATAACACTGGTCTTGAAAGACCTACACTGGCTCCCAGTACGTTTTCGAGCACAATTCAAAGTGTTGGTGCTGACCTTGAAAGCCCTAAACAGCCTTGGTCCTGTATACGTGAAAGGAGTGTCTCCACCCCCATTGTTCTGCCCAGACACTGAGGTCCAGCTCCGAGGGCCTTCTGACGGTTCCCTCCCTGCGAGAAGTGAGGTTACAGGGAACCAGGCAAAGGGCCTTCTCAGTAGTGGCACCCGCCCTGTGGAACGCCCTCCTATCAGATGTCAAAGAAATGAATAACTACCTGACTTTTAGAAGACATCTGAAGGCAGCTCTGGTTAGGGAAGGTTTTAATGTTTAATAGGTTATTGTATTTTAATATTCTGTTGGAAGCTGCCCAGAGTGGCTGGGGAACCCAGCCAGATGGGCGGGGTATACTTAATTAATAATAATAATAATAATAATAATAATAATCTGATTGACCACTGGGAGACCAGGATGCTGGCCTTAGATGGGCCATTGGCTGGACCCAGCAGCCTCTTCTGACATTCTCACGAGGCGTGAGCTCCTCTAGTCCTGAGACAGGGGACGAGTTTGCAGAAGAGTGTGTGCATTTGAGAGAGACAGCGATAGACAGAGAGAATCGCCAAATGCCGCCCTTTGTGGTTTTTGGGGCAGGGTGTGCATTAGAGACGGCTGTTGGTCTGCCATGACAGCTGGCCCTTCAGGGATCTCATTCCAGACCAGCTTGCGGATATTTAGATTGTTGTCTTTCAAGAGCTGCGGTGCGAAGAATTAAGAAGCCATTAGTGGCCGCAGGGAACCTGGCGGTCATAGCCCTCCTCCGTCCGCACGAAACGGGATATCCCACAGCTGAGAGACGTCAGCTGAGGCAGCTGCGTATCTGGCCAGACCTGATGGTGTGATTGGGGTGGTGCGCAGAGATGTGGGCAAGAGGAAGGCAGATCTGCTTCAGGGACTGTGCTGGTCCTGGGGGCTAACCGAGAGGCGAGGTCCGAGTCCAGTCCGAGGTCGAGGGTGTGGTATGGAGGCAGTCTGTCAAAGCTGAAGCTGGGTCCAAGGCAGGGAGTCAGGTGAGGTCAGGAGCTCCGGCAGGACAGGGTTCAGGCAGGAACAGGCTACCAACAATGTTGCTCCCGCAACCTGGGACTGGGGCTGGCTGCCTTTTATCTGCCCCGAGGCATAGGGCGGCCCGATGTTCTGGTGACTCGCCTCTCCTGGCCTGGAGGCGAGTCCTCCTCCTGCGGGAACTTAGTTCCCTCCGCCTCTCTGCCCTGAGCCTCTGGAGCTCAGGAGAGGCTGGAGGGTTACTGGACCCAGAGGCAACCTCAGACTCCCCTGACGGGGCTGAGAGTGGAGCACCTGCAGGCGATGGGTCCTCCATCACCTCAGGAGCCAGAGCAGACTCAGCTGGTGCCTGCACCTGAGGACCCAGCACAGGTGAGGACCCTTCAGGCTCAAGCCCCAGCCCCGGCTCAGCTGGTTCTGGAGGCGGGGACTCCTGTGCAGGCGGGGATTCCTCAGGTTCAGCCTCCGAGTCCAAATCCCAGGCCATCACAGGGACCCTTCGCTAAATGGTCTTGGGGATGGTGGCAGCTGCAGTGCAGCAACGTCTGGGCGTTCAGAGATGCCCCTTCTCTGATCCGCAAAGGTGAGCGTGGGAAGCCAGGGGCTCGGCGGAGGTTTTTCAACCCTGGAAGCTCTGAGTTGCGTCAACGAAGTTGAATGCCAACTGAGTAGCAGAGGCTGGTGAATGAGAACCACCGCTTCTAAGATCATTAAAAAAACAAAAAACGGACGGCATGGTCCTCAGGTGGTGGCACGTAGGTCCGTGTGAAAATGGGAGCTTAAGGAGCTGTCTTATCATTGGCCGTAATCGTAGAACTGTCGACTTGGAAGGGACCCCAGGGGTCATCTAGACCAACCCCCTGCAATGCAGGCGTCTCAGCTAAAGCATCCATGACAGATGGCTGCCCAACCTCTGCTTAAAGCCACCATTCCATTGTTGAACAGCTCTTAGCATCAGAAAGTTCTTCCTAATGTTTAATTGGAATCTCCTTCTTTGTCATTTGAACCCTTTGGAGCAACAAAAAACAAGCTTGCTCCATCTTCCACGAGACAGCCCTCCAGATATTGGAAGGTGGCCATCGTATCGCTTCCCTGACAGTGGCGTAGCATGGGGGGTGCAGGGGGTGCCGGCCGCACCAGGCGCAACATCTGGGGGGGGGGGGCGCTCGCACTTGCAGCTCTCTGCTCCTACCTGGCTCACTCACTCTCTCTCACTGCAGTGCTGGCTGTGTGAATTCGATCCGAGCCGCTGGGTCGCCACCCACTGTGGAGGGGGGGTGCCAGGCGTGCGGTGCGGAGAGAGAGCGAGGGACTATCTGGGGGAGGGAGAGTGCAGCGGCCGCCCAGCGCAGCGCTGAGCGCGGGAGAGAACCACACCAGACCAGACCAGGCAGCAGCAAAAAGAAGCTGGCAGCGGCGGCAGGTTAGGGGTTAGGGGGCGCAAATTACTTGCCTTGCCCCGGGTGCTGACAACCCACGCTACGCCGCTGTTCCCTGATACCTCCTCCTCATTCCCAATTCCCTGCCTTCAGGGCGGCTCACAAGGAATGGGAAACCAGACGTCCCCGTTTCCCAGGGACAGTCCCCGGATTTGCAAATAAGTCCCCGGACAAATTCCATCCCCGGAATGTCCCCAGATTTGATCTAATGTCCCCAGGAAATGCAGCGGCGGCAGTCTCAGCAGCCCGGAGCAGTTGGCTCTGGCTGCCTTCAGGAGCTGTGGGCTTTTTCTTTTATTAACGTTCTTATGTCACATATGTATACATTATCATATTACATTACAGGGCATATTCTAATATACCGTAAATTTCGCTCTATAACACGCAGATTTTTTCTCCTAAAAAGTAAGGTGAAATGTCTGTGCGTGTTATTGAGCGAATGTGTGGTCCCTGGAGCTGACTCACGGAGCGCAGGGACAAAATAGGCAAAAATAAGATCGGGCGGGCGGGCAGGCGGAGGGAAGAGGGAAGGCAGAAGCTTTCCTGCATTCTGCCTCAGGGTCTTACTGCCCGCCCGCTTCTGTTGCTGCGTTTGCTCAAACTCAACAAAGAGGAGGGAATCCCTTGTCCTCCTGGCAAGCAGAGGGTTAAGGAAAGGATCGCGTCCTTCCTTCTAATCTTCCCTAGTCACACTGCGTGCAGGCTCCAGCCCACCACCACCTCCTCTCTGTGCTCTAGGGACTCGCAGGCAGCCGAAAAGCATGCAGGTGGGAGAGAGAGAGAGAGAGAGAGAGAAAGAGAGAGAGAGGGCTGGCTTGGGTGGTGGTGGGGGGAACGACTTTTGCTTTACAATGGTAGGCTTCTCATTTCTTTTCCAAAAGCAGAGAGCCCTGCCCCCAGCCCCCCTCCAAATTACAGCTTCTCCAAGCAATGTACTGCTGGAGGGAGACAGTATGCTTGTTTGGAAGAGAAACCCTGCTTCCCTGCTCGTAAGTAACAGCAGGCTGGATTGCAGAGTGAGACATGGAAATCTCTGGATTTATATGCTGTATATCAAATATCTTAATCTATACTTTCTACACGCGGCTGGTAAATCAGAATCTCCTGAGCCAGGAGGATTACAGCATCTCTCCTCTCCCCTTCATTAAAAGCCTCATACTCTTCTTTGAAGAAGTGTAACGTGAGAATGTTTTATATATATATATATATTTTAAAGTTCTTTTCCTCATTGTCTGCTATACACTGATAATTGCTGCCACAATAACAATTGATTGAAAATGGAATTTAGTCTCCCCCCCCCCCATAGAGAGCTGTTCTTCAAACGTTTAGCCTTAATACAGTGGCTGATGTAATACCCTTCTGCTTCACTAGGCATTTTATATAGGGACATTAAAATTGATTTTCTACATCTTGGCAGATGAAAAAAAGTGTGTTACATGCCCTATTGCCCAAAAATGTGCAAGCACAGAGCAAAGGTTGCAGTGACAGAGGTGGCCAAAAAAGAAATACTGTAAATAAAAAAGAAATCATACTTCGTATATCCTGTCTGGCTTGGGTGGGGGGGACTTTTGCTTTCCTTCCCTCCCCATTTAAAACGTGGTGACAAAGCACGGATCCACATGGATCCTCAGGATTTTTGCATTGGGTCACCCCAAATTCACCATCAGATCACATTACATGTCCATGGCTACAGTCTGTACCAAAAAAATCACACACCCACTGTTGCCTGGGGCTGCAATGGTGCAAAAATGTGGTTACAAAGCATGGATCCACAGGATCTTTGCACTGGGTCACCCCAAATTCACCATCAGATAACATAGCATGTCCATGGCTACAGCCTGCACCAAAAAAATCACGCACCCACTGTTGCCTAGGGTCGCAGTGGTGCAAAAACGTGGTTACAAAGCATGGATCCACATGGATCCTCAGGATTTTTGCATTGGGCTACTCCAAACTCACTGTCAGATCACATGTCTGTGGCCACAGCATGAACCACAAAAATCATACATCCACTGTTTCATTTAGAATATTTTTTTTCTTGTTTTCCTCCTCTAAAAACTACGTGCGTGTTATGGTCGGGTGCGTGTTATAGAGCGAAAAATACGGTAATTTCCAACATGTATACAAAGTTTATACGCCAAATTTATGTACCTAAAGAAAGAAAAACAAAGAAAAAACAAAGCCATTTCAAAATAATATTTGTACCAACACTACGGACTTCCTGTCAATCTCATTGTACATTCTTTTTTTTACAAATGAATGTTCTCTTATTATTGTATAGTTCTTTACATTTTATCTGATATGTTCCTATATCAATATGTATTAGATAATACATCGTCTCTCAACTCAATTTCTCTCCAACGTCAATCGAATGCTAGCATAGATAGCGAACCTTTACTATATTTTTGAAGATATATATCTTATATCTATCCCATTTCCCCATACATTTTTGTTTTGAATTGCCTCTCAATCCCCCTGGAATTGACAAATAACCAGCTGTGGGTCTCCTAGCAAAGCTTCCTTATATTCAGTGGGGAAAAGTGCCTCAAATACAAAAATGTTTTGAATTGGTTCAAGGTACCTGCTCCCACTTCTGGAGAACACAGTGGTCAGTTGGGAATGTAGCTTAATGAGGACATAGAATCGTAGAATTGTAGAATTGAGAGGAATACCAAGGGTCATCTATGGAGGCCAATTCTGGATCCACACGTCCTTCCACAGTGGGGACATTGGTTTCTGGGTGGGAGTTGATCACAGTGAGGGTTTGCCAAGCGTGCCTTCCTCTTTGCACATTTCTCCCTTGCGTCCTGAGTTCGAGTGTCTTCAAAGCCCATGACCTTTCCACCGTCGAAACTCTTTCGTTGGAACGACCTTTGGGGTACCCTTCATCTCTGCAGCTATATTATTCTGAGTTGTTTAGGACTTTGTCAATTAACACAAGAACATTGGGCCGGGAGCAAATTGTACTCTAGTGCTGGGCTAGGTAGACCAATATTCAGCATCGTCAAATGTCCTGTGGAGGCCGGGTGAGATTCTCCCCCCAACCCCATTTTTATTTATTTGGTTTTTCAGATAGAAATTATACAGTCACATACCCAACATACAGCATAAAAGCAAGATTCTAAGGAATCTCTTGGACCTCCCCTTTGTGGGTTCTGCTGTTAATCATTCCCTTCTGCATCTTTCATAATAACCCAACTATTTAATAATAATAATAATAATAATAATAATAATTTATTTGTACCCTGCCCATCTGGCTGGGTTTCCCCAGACACTCTGGGCAGCTTCCAACAAAGATCAAAAGTACATGTCACACATTAAAAACTTCCCTGAACAGGGCTGCCTTCAGATGTCTTCTGAATGTCAGGTAGTTGTTTATCGCTTTGACATCTGCTGGGAGGGCATTCCACAGGGTGGGCGC
Organism: Podarcis vaucheri; assembly: GCF_965113315.1. Lineage (NCBI taxonomy): Eukaryota > Metazoa > Chordata > Lepidosauria > Squamata > Lacertidae > Podarcis > Podarcis vaucheri. Next base: position 4,988,906 of record NC_138759.1, read on the forward strand.
CACCACCGAGAAGGCCCTTTGCCTGGTTCCCTGTAGCTTTGCTTCTCGCAATGAGGGAACCGCCAGAAGGCCCTCGGAGCTGGATCTCAGCGTACGGGCAGAACGATGGAGGTGGAGATGCTCCTTCAGGTATACTGGACCGGGGCTGTTTAGGGCTTTAAAGGTCAACACCAATACTATAGATTGTGCTCGGAAATGTACTGGGAGCCAATGTAGGTCCTCGACACCGGCTCGCCCCCGTCCCCCAAGAAAAGAACTTCTGTCTTGTCAGGATTCAACCTCAATCCATTAGCCGCCATCCATCCTCCCACCGCCTCCAGGCACTCACACAGGACCTTCACCGCTTTCACTGGTTCTGATTTGAAAGAGAGGTAGAGCTGGGTATCATCCGCATATTGATGGACACCCAGTCCAAACCCCCTGATGATCTCTCCCAGCGGATACTCTCCGGTGTATCCAAAATTCACCATTAAGCTACAAGGGATATTCCAATCCTACTCGCAATTTTAACTGTTTACAATGGTCTTTAAGATAAGTTATAAATTCCCCCCGTTCCTTATTAAAATGTTGGTCTTCCTGGTTTCTGATACTCTCAGAGCCAGGTGAGATTCTGAGCCCATAGAATCATAGAGTTGGAATAGACCACAAGGGCCATCGAGTCCAACCCCCTGCCAAGCAGGAAACACCATCAGAGCACTCCTGACATATGGTTGTCAAGCCTCTGCTTAAAGACCTCCAAAGTAGGAGACTCCACCACACTCCTTGGCAGCAAATTCCACTGTCGAACAGCTCTTACTGTCAGGAAGTTCTTCCTAATGTTTAGGTGGAATCTTCTTTCTTGTAGTTTGGATCCATTGCTCCGTGTCCGCTTCTCTGGAGCAGCAGAAAACAACCTTTCTCCCTCCTCTAGGTGACATCCTTTTATATATTTGAACATAGCTATCATGAGCCCAGAGAGGGTCGATTGCAGGACGAACGTTGAGCTCTGTGCGGGAGGGCAAGGTGACACAGGTGCGGCAGCCCGCTCCCTCTGAGATATATAGGATATAAAACAACTTGTGTTTTTTTCATTTAGGGTTCACCTACAGCACTGCCAACATGGAGACCTGCGAGGACCACCACCGCCAGTGCTCATTGCATGCTTTCTGCACAGATTACAGCACAGGTTTCTGCTGCCACTGCCAGTCTAAGTTCTACGGGAACGGAAGACACTGCTTGCCGGAAGGTACCGTACTTTTCCGTGTATAAAATGAGGTTTTTTTTATTTAAAAATTATGTTAAAAATTGTGATGAAAATGATGTATCGTTGGTATATTTTCAGGAGCTGAATAGAGCAAAAGATTGCAAGTCATGGAGATGTGGAAAGTGTGTGTATCAACAATGCATAGTTTATTTTTGGGCTGCTATTTTGTTCATGTTAATATTGTTTTGCATATTGCACACACTGTGATCGATTTGTTAATATGAGTTTTGCTTTATTTGCGATGTTTAGCTTATTTTACAGCCGCTGCCTTGTTACTAGTGTTTTCTAGATGTTTCAGCGGTGGTTTGTTAATAATTCCATATGAGTTACGTTGTGTTTGTTATGTTCTATCATGTTATGCATTGTTTGTAAGCTGTTTTGGGATTCATTTGCATGAAAAGAGGCATAGAAATATGATCCATCAATCAAATCAAACCGTATTTCAAGCCTGAGCTGTATACAGATATATAATTCTGGGGGAAAGTGTTGAATTCTTCAGAGAATCAGCATGTGGTGTCTGTGGTTACTAGCCATAATGGTGACTTCCAGTTGCTGGAAACCACAGGAGGGAAGAGTGGATCTTGCGTTTGAATCCTGCTTGCAGATTCCCCATTGAGGCATCTGGTTGGCTACTGTGAGCTCAGGATGCTGAAATAAACGGGCCCCTGGCCTGATTTGCAAGCTCTTCTTAGACTCATAGACTCATAGAATCATAGAATCATAGAGTTGGAAGAGACCACAAGGGCCATCGAGTCCAACCCCCTGCCAAGCAGGAAACACCATCAGAGCACTCCTGACATATGGTTGTCAAGCCTCTGCCTAAAGACCTCCAAAGTAGGAGACTCCACCACACTCCTTGGCAGCAAATTCCACTGTCCAACAGCTCTTACTGTCAGGAAGTTCTTCCTAATGTTTAGGTGGAATCTTCTTTCTTGTAGTTTGGATCCATTGCTCCGTGTCCGCTTCTCTGGAGCAGCAGAAAACAACCTTTCTCCCTCCTCTATGTGACATCCTTTTATATATTTGAACATGGCTATCATATCACCCCTTAACCTCCTCTTCTACAGGCTAAACATGCCCAGCTCCCTTAGCCGTTCCTCATAAGGCATCGTTTCCAGGCCTTTGACCATTTTGGTTGCCCTCCTCTGGACACGTTCCAGTTTGTCAGTGTCCTTCTTGAACTGTGGTGCCCAGAACTGGACACAGAGCAGAATACAGTGGCACTATTACTTCCCTTGATCTAGATGCTATACTCCTATTGATGCAGCCGAGAATTGCATTGGCTTTTTTAGCTGACGTGTCACACTGTTGGCTCATGTCAAGTTTGTGGTCAACCAAGACTCCTAGAACCTTTTCACATGTACTGCTCTCAAGCCAGGTGTCACCCATCTTGTATTTGTGCCTCTCATTTTTTTTGCCCAAGTGCAATACTTTACATTTCTCCCTGTTGTGCTCTTGAATATCAGTTGATGGATATGTGTGCAGGTGCGCAGCCTGGGAGTCATTTTGGACTCACAGCTGTCCATGGAGGCGCAGGTCAATGTTCTTAATATTCTGTTGGCAGCCACCCAGTGTGGCTTGGACAACCCATTCAGATGGGTATAAATAAATAAATAAATAAATAAATAATAATAATAATAATAATTATTATTATTATTATTATTATTAATTTATCATGTTCTTAATATTCTGTTGGGAGCCGCCCAGTGTGGCTTGGGCAACCCAGTCAGATGGGCGGAGTACAAACAATAAAATGATGATGGTGGTGGTGGTGATGATTCTGCTTTGGCTAAAAGTCTCCTCTGGCTTTCTCAGGCGCTGCTCACCGTCTCAACGGCAAGGTGAGCGGAGACCTGCTGGTGGGCCGGACGCCGCTGCGCTTTGGAGAAGTGGACATGCATGCCTACATTGTCGGCAACGACGGGCGAGCCTACACGGCCATCAGCCACATCCCTCAGCCGGCCGCCAGGTCTCTGATGCCTCTGGCTCCCATCGGGGGATTTTTCGGCTGGCTTTTTGCTCTGGAGAAACCGGGCTACAAAAATGGCTTCAGGATCGCTGGTGAGTCCCCGGGGGGAACAGGCGAGGGTGGACGCCAGGGGCGGGGGAACTTCAAGCCTGGGGGGTGCCAGACCTCTCAACGCATCCCTCAGGCTTCTCCCCAGGCCACAACCCTCACTAACCCGGCCTTGCATCTTTTTTAAAAGCATAGAAACCACGTACCTACGGGACCGCCTCTCCTGGTATGCCCTGCAGAGGACCTTAAGGTCCACAAATGACAACATTTTGGAGGCCCCAAGTCGCAAGGTGGTTAGTTTGGTCTCAACTAGGGCCAGGGCCTTTTCAGCACTGGCCCCGACTTGGTGGAACGCTCTGTCACAAGAGACTAGGGCCCTGCGGGACTTGACATCTTTCCGCAGGGCCCGCAAGACGGAGCTGTTCTGCCTGGCCTTTGGTTTGGACTCGGTCTGACCCTTATGTTTCCCTCCCTTTACGGTTTTGATTTATGGGCTACTTTTAAAATGAGAGGGACATGGGTGGCACTGGGTTAAACCACAGAGCCTAGGACTTGCCGATCAGAAGGTCGGCGGTTCGAATCCCCGCGACGGGGTGAGCTCCCGTTGCTCGGTCCCTGCTCCTGCCAACCTAGCAGTTCAAAAGCACGTCAAAGTGCAAGTAGATAAATAGGTACCGCTCCGGCGGGAAGGTAAACGGCGTTTCTGTGCGCTGCTCTGGTTCGCCAGAAGAGGCTTAGTCCTGCTGGCCACATGACCCGGAAGCTGTAGGCCGGCTCCCTCGGCCAATAAAGCGAGATGAGCGCCACAACCCCAGAGTCGGTCACAACTGGACCTAATGGTCAGGGGTCCCTTTACCTTTAAAATGAGGCTGCATTTTAAATTGCATTTTAACCTGTATTTTAAAATGATTCCCTCCCCCCCCATTATGTTTTTATTGTGATTTTATTGGTGTTAGCCGCCCTGAGCCCACCTCTGGCAGGGGAGGGCAGGATATAAATAAAATTTATTATTATTATTATTATTTGCAACTAAAGGTAAAGGTAAAGGTAAAGGGACCCCTGACCATTAGGCCAGCATGACTAAGGCGCTTCTGGCGAACCAGGGCAGTGCATGGAAACGCCATTTACCTTCCCGCCGGAACGGTACCTATTTATCTACTTGCACTTTGAGGTGCTTTTGAACTGCTAGGTTGGCAGGAGCAGGGACCGAGCAACGGGAGCTCACCCTGTTGCGGGGATTCGAACTGCCAACCTTCTGATTGGCAAGTCTTAGGCTCTGTGGCTTAACCCACAGCGCCACCCTTGTCCCTATTTGCAACATATGAAGCAATAAAACCCAAACTCTTTTGCAGAAAGATAATAAAAGGCAATGTATCAAAACGAAAGAAAAACTGTCTCGAGCGCCGGTAGTCTGAGCGAGCTCCTTCTCTGCAGAACTTCTCAGGCGTTAAGTTCGACAGAGGGGTGGGAAATGGCAGCCTGGGATTTTGTGGCAGCCCCTAAAATAGTGGGGCTCTTTCCCCACAGTCTTGCACCCGGTACCTTCATTGTCTGCCTCTATCCTGTGCAAAAGACACACCTGTCTATCCTGGCAGTTAAGGTTGCTCTGCGTTTCAATTGACCTGGACTGCATTGCTTTTGTTGAACATTCTTTTAATAATTGTATAAGCTGTTTTGACTTGCATGGTTACATTGTACTGTGGAGAGTGTATTAACTTATGGTCTGTGTGTGTGGTTTGGGAGCTGCACGGTCAGGGGAAAAACAACGCTGTCCAGGGTTGTAAAGACTGCGGAGAGAATAACTGGGTGCACTCTTCCCACCTTGGATCAAATCTACGCTTCCAGGTGCCATAAGAAAGCTGCAGAGATAGCGCAGGATAGTGCGCACCCCGGAAATGATCTCTTTCAGCTTCTGCCTTCTGGAAGAAGGTACAGGGTTATAAAGGCCAGGACTAGCCGCTTGAGAAACAGTTTCCATCCAAATGCAGTTTTGGTTTTAAATGCAGTGTAAGGTAGTCTCTGTGGGAGTATATTGTATTCAATTATGGGATATCAGAGTTTTTAGGGGGCTGACCAGGCTGGGATAGTTGGGATAGCAGGCTTGTGAGTTTCTGAATGTCTGATGTAGATTTTTTAAATTCCGTTGTTCTGTATGGGACAATGACAATAAAGATTATCGTATCGTATGTTGCTGGCTATGTTGCCCCAGGTACCTTATGGCAAAAGGTGGGTAAGGAAGAGAATTTTAAAATAAATACAAATAAAATATTCTGGGTCTTTCCCTTTCCCCACAATAGGTGCTAAATTCACTCACCATTTTGAAGCCACTTTCTACCCTGGAGAGGAAAAGGTTTCGGTCAAGCAAACCGCCGACGGGCTGGATGCAGAGAATTACCTCAGCGTTCGGACTGAAATTCAAGGTCAGGTGCCCTACATCCCTGAGGATTTCACCGTCCACATTGCACCTTTCAAGGAGATCTACCACTACTCAGATTCAGGTATGGACGAGCCCGGGCTCAGTTTGTCCGTAAGAAGCTGTGTTGTGTTTTGCACTTTGCAAAATCGTCTTCCCCCCCCGCGAAGAGGAATCTATCAATTTCGTAAGCCGAGCATTCCAAAGTTCTTCAGCAGGAAAAAGACATAGTTTGGAGCAAAAAGTGTGTTCTGTGAAGAGTCTCATAACCAGCAAGACGGTCAGTCAGTAATAATAATAATAATAATAATAATAATAATAATAATAATAATAATTCAAATCCCCGCTTGGTCCTGAAGCCAGTCAGCGTAGGCAGGGCTGAGTTAGATGGATCAAGCGTGTATTGTATTTAATTATGGCGCTGTGGGTTAAACCACAGAGCCTAGGAGTTGCCGAACAGAAGGTCAGCGGTTCAAATCCTCGTGACGGGGTGAGCTCCCATTGCTCGGACCCTGCTCCTGCCAACCTAGCAGTTCGAAAGCACGTCAAAGTGCAAGTAGATAAATAGGTACCGCCCCAGCGGGAAGGTAAACGGTGTTTCCGTGCATTGCTCTGATTCACCAGAAGCGGCTTAGTCCTGCTGACCACATGACCTGGAAGCTGTACGCCGGCTCCCTCGGCCAGTAAAGCGAGATGAGCGCCGCAACCCCAGAGTTGGCCACGACTGGACCTAATGGTCAGGGGTCCCTTTACCTTTAACCAGGCTGGGAGAGCTGGGATAGCAGCCTTGTTGGTTTCTGAATGTCTGATGTAGATTTTCAATTTCATTGTTCTGTATGGGACAATGACAATAAAGATTATCGTATCGTATCCTATGTTCCTAGCTGGAGCTAGCACCCCATATTCTTCTAAATGTGTTTGTGGGAAGGGTGTTATTGATCTGTGTTGTTCTTGTTTGTGTTTTTATTGTGCATTTTACGTTTTGATCTTGCGTTTTTATGCTGCGAACCAGCCTGAGATCTACAGGTGAAGGGCTGTATGTAAATTTAAATACCGTATTTTTCGCTCTATAAGATGCACCTTTTCCCTCCTAAAAAGTAAGGGGAAATGTGTGTGCATCTTATGGAATGAATGCAGGCTGCGCAGCTATCCCAGAAGCCAGAACAGCTGTGCAGCGCTCCCTCTCCCTGTTCTAGCTTCTGGCTTAGCCCCTCAGTCCCTTCCCCCACCTCCCAGAAAATCCCCCCAAAGCCACGCTCCCTTTAAAGAGCCACGTGGAGCTTGTGTGCGGCTCTTGGGGGCTTTTCCCTGAGGAGGGAGAAGGGCAGCCCGTCACTGATTCCACGCGGCTTGTGAAAGGGAGCGCTGAGCAGAGACCGGGATGCAGACAGTCTCTGCTCAGCGCTCCCTTTAAAGAATATCATTTTTCTTGCATTCCCCCTCTAAAAAAATAGGTGCGTCTTATGGAGCGAAAAATACGGTAAATAAAACAATTCACCTCCTGGGCTCAAAAGGAAGCAATCTGTCATGTTAGCCTTTTCACTTAAGGTGGGCGGCAGCATCTTAGTATCTGTAACAATAAACACCCAAAACACCATAAAGTAAAGTCCGGGGGGGGGGGGGGAGGAAGGAAGGAAGGAAGGAAGGAAGGAAGGAAGGAAGGAAGGAAGGAAGGAAGGAAGGAAGGAATATATAGATATGAATGAACCACCATTAAATTGTTAAATTTTTTTTTTTTTAGAGCAAAACATATCAACGCCTGCTTTTTCTTTTTCTGTCATGCTGTCTGACATACTTCTGGGTGATTGCCATAACTGTCCCACTGAGATAGCTCAGTTGGTAGAGCATGAGACTCTTCATCTCAAGGTTGTGGGTTAGAATCCCACCTTGGGCAAAAGATTCCTGTAGGGGGTTGGACTTTGTTGTTGTTTAGTCGTTTAGTCGTGTCCGACTCTTCGTTGGACTAAATGGCCCTAAATGGCCCTTTCCAGTTCTACAATTCTATGATTCTGCAATGCACACCTGTTGAGGAGGCAGTGATTTTATCCGGAGCCTGTCCGGAGTTTTGGGCTGAGCTGCCACCAGTATGCTGTTGATGGATGGCCATCCTGACTCGGCCCCAGACACACTGATCAGATGTTTGGAAGCTGTGGCTGGATGGTTATGTGGGAGCCTGTTGAAGTTAAATCCTTCGAAGACAGAGGTCCTTTGGCTGGGTCGGGACGATATGGGATTGGGTGGGCAACTCCCATCTCTTGCGGGGGCGCAACTAGTGCTAGCACCGTCCATTAAGAGTTTGGGTGTAATCTTCGACACCTCCCTTTCCATGGAGGCGCAGATTGCAGCTATAACAAAGGCGGCATTTTTTCATCTCCGCCAAGCTAAGCAGTTGGCTCCTTACCTCTCTCGCCCTGACCTAGCCACTGTGATCCACGCGCCGGTCACCTCCAGACTGGATTATTGTAACTCGCTCTATGTGGGGCTGCCCTTGAGACTGACCCAGAAACTCCAGCGGGTGCAGAATGCCACGGCAAGACTCCTTACAGGGTCCTCGCTGCGAGATCACATTCATCCGGTGCTATACCAGCTGCACTGGCTCCCGGTGGAGTACAGGGTCAGGTTTAAGGTGCTGGTTTTGACCTTTAAAGCCCTATACGGCTTAGGACCCTCGTACCTACAGGACCGTCTCTCCTAGTATGTCCCACAGAGAAACTTACGGTCTTCAAATAAAAATCTTGGAGGTCCCAGGCCACAGATAGGTTAGGCTGGCCTCAACCAGAGCCAGGGCTTTTTTGGCTGTGGCTCCGATCTGGTGGAATGCTCTCTCACAAGGGACTAGGGCCCTGTGGGACTTGACATCTTTCCACAGGGTCTGCAAAACGGAGCTGTTCCACCAGGCCTTTGGCCAAGACACAGCCTGGCCCTCTCCTTTGGTAATTCTTCACAGAACTCTAGCCCAATGGTTGCATAGCTGTCAACTTACAGATTTGAAAATAAGGGACCAGCAGCCTTGAAAATAAGGGATCAGCAGCCAAAATAAGAGATTTTAGTCAACCAGCAGCCAAACGAAGCCTCAAGCAGTGGTTCCCACAGTGCAGCAACCCGGCAAAGGGGATGCAGCAAGGGAAACCACCGTCACCTCTCCGCTGGGAAGCGCTGAGCAAAGGCGAGTCCCCAGGCAACGCGGCCGATTTGATTGGCACAAGGCATGCAAGCTCCACCCCCCAGTCGTTCTTAGACTCCTTATTGGGCGAGCAACACAGCCAAGCAACACAGTTGGAGCCTTCCTCCTTCCTGGCCGGCAGTGAGGGAGGGAGAGGAGCTGCTTCCTTTGAAACCCGGGAAATTTAAGGGACATCATCAATAAGGGACAGCAGCGGGACACAGCGCTGGGATAAGGGACTTTCCCACCAAATAAGGGACGGTTGACAGCTATGAATGTTTGCCATCAATTTGATTTGAACTGATTTTATAATGAATTGATTTTAGAATGTTGTATATTTTACTGTTGTTAGCTGATCTGAGCCCGGCTTTGGCTGGGGAGGGCAGGATATAAATAAAATTTTATTATTATTATTTTCTAAGATGAACCCAGCACTCCCCCTTTCCTCTCTTCCCCAGTTGTGACGTCCACGTCCTATTGGGAGTATTCCCTTGTTTCCGGAAACGTCAGCCAAACCTTCTCTTACCGCCTGCACCAAAACATCACCTACCAAGAGTGCCGGCACGCCCATCACCGCAGGCTCTTCCCCACCACCCAGCAGCTGACCGTGGACCGCATCTTTGCCTTGTACAACGAGGAGGAGAGCGTGCTTCGCTATGCTGTCACCAACCAGATCGGACCCCTGGGAGGTACGTTGGCTTTAAAAGCGGGTCAGGCAGATTCACGGAAGAGGCAATATGCCGCCAGATGCCAGTTGCTGGCTTCTACCCAAATGCAATTCTGGTTTTAAACACAGTGTAAGGAGTCCCTGGGACGCGTGGTGCTGTGGACTAGGCACAGAGCCTAGGACTTGCCGATCAGAAAGTTGGCAGTTTGAATCCCTGCGACGGGGTGAGCTCCTGTCACTTGGTCCCAGCTCCTGCCAACCTAGCAGTTCAAAAGCACATCAAAGTGCAAGTAGATAGATAGGTACTGCTCCGGTGGGAAGGTAAACGGAGTTTCCGTGCGCTGCTCTGGTTCGCCAGAAGGGCTTAGTCATGCTGGCCACATGATCCAGAAGCTGTACGCCGGCTCCCTCGGCCAATAAAGCGAGATGAGCGCTGCAACCCCAGAGTCGGCCACGACTGGACCTAATGGTCAGGGGTCCCTTTACCTTTACTTTAAGGAGTCTCTATGGGAGTATATTGTATTTAAAAATTGGGTATCAGAGTTTTTAGGGGGCTAACCAGGTTGGGATATCTGGGATAGCAGGCTTGTTGGGTTTTGAAGGCTTTATGTAGATTTTTCAATTTCGATGTATGGGACAATGTATGGGACAATGACAATAAAGATTATCATATCGTATCATATCTGCACCGTTCCCAAACCACGTTTTCACTGAGTTGGCCACAGAGGACACTGCGGGGATGGGTTTTTGGGTGGTGGAGAATAATAATACAGTCATACCTCATGTTGCGTCCGCTTCATGTTACGTGCTTTCAGGTTGCGTCCTGCGGTGACCCGGAAGTACCGGAAAGGGTTACTTCCGGGTTTTGCCGCTCGCACATGCGCAGAAGTGGCAAATCACAACCCGCGCGTGTTGCACTCTTTTCATGTTGCGAACGGGCCTCTGGAACGGATCCCGTTTGCAACCAGAGGTACCACTGCAATAATAATATATTTATACCCCACCCATCTGGCTGGGTTTCCCCAGCCACTCTGGGCGGCTCCCAACAGAATATTAAAAACACGATAAAACATCAAACATTAAAAACTGATTGATACAGGGCTGCCTTCAAATGTCGTCTAAAAGTCGGATAGTTGTTCGTTTCCTTGACATCTGATGGGAGGGTGTTCCACAGGGCGGGAATGATAAAGCTGGTGCTTTTGTGCGCTTTTGCTTGCCCTCTCCTTCGTCTCCCGGGTTTTGCAAAACGCAACCTGCGAAAATGGCTATCCAACAGAGCAATCCTGGAGAATGGATGAGGCTTCTTCCTGGTAACGATGAAGTGATTTCAATGTTTGTGGGGCAAGAGGTATGAATTCCCATGGAGAGAGAGAGAGAGAGAGAGAGAGAGAGAGTGTTGGGGTGGTCTACTGCTTCATCTCCAGAAACAAAAGATGCAGTTTGTTGTTCTCCCTCCTCCTCTCCCTCCCTCTTTCCTTAAGCGCACAAATGAGTTCCAGATCTCGAGTTTGTAATCCAAGCGCTTTATAACCTGGTTGTAAAAATAGCCAGAGGAGGATGAAGCTGTTTGCACAACTGCAGGACCTGGGGAGATGGTTGGGAGGACAACCGGTCATCTGGGCCACGGCGAGAGGGACATACGAGCAACTTGCAAAGATTCTGGAAGGAGATGCAACAGTCCTGTTTTGCTTTCGTAACATCAGATGTGTGGTTCGTGTTGCAGGCTGGCTGAGATCCTGCCTGCGTGGTTTTCAGAGAGAGGCCCCCTTCGCTTTCGGGAGTTAACACATCTCCGAACATTCTGTGGCTGCGCCGAATCCCCGCGACAGAGTGAGCTCCCGTTGCTCGGTCCCTGCTCCTGCCCACCTAGAAGTTCAAAAGCACGTCAAAGTGCAAGTAGATAAATAGGTACCGCTCCGGCGGGAAGGTAAACGGCGTTTCCGTGCGCTGCTCTGGTTCGCCAGAAGCGGCTTAGTCATGCAGGTCACATGACCCGGAAGCTGTACGCCGGCTCCCTCAGCCAATAAAGTGAGATGAGCACCGCAACCCCAGAGTCGGTCACAACTGGACCTAATGGTCAGGGGTCCCTTTACCTTTTACATCGGGTGGTGAATACAGCACAAGATATTATGGGCTGTCCCATGAATCCGCTGGATGAAATAGCAGAAGAACGTTGCCTTAGGAGAGTGAGGAAAATTCTCAGGAATGATTCACACCCTGGCCGGCACTTTCTTGATCTCCTGCCCTCGGGGAGAAGATCTAGAAGCATGATTAGTCACACCAACAGGGTAAAGAACAGCTTCTATCCGTGGGCTGTTAGGCTGCTGAATGAAAAGATAACAACAGGGCAACTGTCAGTAAACGAGGGGAATTAAGACTAAGAGAGCTGAGTGGGGGGTGCTTGTGTAATCTCACTGTATACAAGTTGTACAAGTGACAACAAAGTCTTTCTAGTATTTCAATATCAATATATAGATATACATATATATGGAGTGCTCACTGGAAGAACAGATCCTGAAGCTGAGGCTCCAATACTTTGGCCACCTCATGAGAAGAGAAGACTCCCTGGAAAAGACCCTGATGTTGGGAAAGATGGAGGGCACAAGGAGAAGGGGACGACAGAGGACGAGATGGTGGGACAGTGTTCTCGAAGCTACCAGCATGAGTTTGACCAAGCTGCAGGAGGCAGTGGAAGACAGGAGTGCCTGGCGTGCTCTGGTCCAGGGGGTCACAAAGAGTCGGACACGACTAAACGACTAAACAACAACAATAGAGATATAGATATATATGGAGCAATCAATTATTTAAGTGTACATTGGCAGTCTGATGTGGTTTACCACTTCACTGAGAACTGGCTACCTGTCTCCCACACCTCTCCATTGAACTGGCTGCTAGTGATATTTGTAGTTGGAGCACTCTTGATCTGTGCTCTTTCGACCGGAAGGAGGGCACCATAGGAAGAGGAAAGAGCAAAAACAACTGCCCCTGGCTGCTGTTTGAGGTTTAAGGCCCACCTGGTTGAGCGTCCTGTTCCCATGGTGGCCAGACAGCTGCCCCAAAGCAGGACCTTTTTAAAAAAAACAATAAGTATTTAATCATTTTTTCGATACAAACAGCAACCGCAAAAGACACTACAACAGGAACCACAATAACAATAATAACACAATTTGACAATTCAGATTTAAATACACCAATATGCCTATGACTGCACCCTTTTAACAATATTTCCCCACTTCTCTCTCCTCCCCCCACTTCCCACACCATCCGCCTTATCGCTTAAATATTCGTTCCAGATTTCTTCATATTTATCCATTCTTAATTTGCGTCGACATTCATTCATATGTAGCTAATCAGTCCATATTATCAATCCATGTGCTCATTGGAATCTTTTTGCGGCTCTTCCAATTCATCAAAACAAGTTCTTTTTTTTTTTGCTTCTAATATAGCACGGTACATCTATATATTTTTTTGATCCCTTGAAATCTCCCATATTTCCGGAATATAATTTAGAATTAAATTCAATTCCCCTAAATAACAATTTCTTTTTTATTTACTGAGTGCCCCCTCCCTCTTCGGCACTTGTGATTCCTAGCAACTAGTATGGCCACTGGGCCCATCACCTCCTGGAAAATAAAAGGGGAAGAAATGGAGGCAGTGAGAGATTTTACTTTCTTGGGCTCCGTGATCACTGCAGATGGTGACAGCAGCCACGAAATTAAGAGACACCTGCTACTTGGGAGAAAAGCAATGACAAACCTAGACAGCATCTTAAAAAGCAGAGACATCACCTTGCCAACAAAGGTCTGTATAGTAAAAGCCATGGTTTTCCCAGTAGTGATGTATGGAAGTGAGAGCTGGACCATAAAGAAGGCTGATCGCCAAACAATTGATGCTTTTGAACTGTGGTGCTGGAGGAGACTCTTGAGAGTCCCATGGACTGCAAGAAGATCAGACCTCCCCATTCTGAAGGAAATCAGCCCTGAGTGCTCACTGGAAGGACAGCTCCTGAAGCTGAGGCTCCAATACTTTGGCCACCTCATGAGAAGAGATGACTCCCTGGAAAAGACCCTGATGTTGGGAGAGATGGAGGGCACAAGGAGAAGGGGAGACAGAGGACGAGATGGTGGGACAGTGTTCTCGAAGCTACCAGCATGAGTTTGACCAAACTGCGGGAGGCAGTGGAAGACAGAAGTGCCTGGCATGCTCTGGTCCAGGGGGTCACAAAGAGTCGGACACGACTAAACGACTAAAGAACAACAACAGTATTTAAAGCAGACCCTGTGATGGCTAGATAATGCAAGGCTACCTTGCACGGTTGCTGTCAGAATAAAGTGAGGCCACGACATGTATACTCTCTTGAGAACATTGGAGGAAGGATATGATATAAATGTGGCACAGAAACCAAGCAGCCATTCCCCCTGCTCCCCCCAAAAAAAAAGAAATACAGGGGATGGCAGAGGGAGGGGTCTCAAGCTCTGAGTCTTCCTTACTTCCTTCTGCATCTTCTCTTTAAAACCTGTCCGTGTGAAGTCTGGCCAATAGCACCTGTGGAAGAATAAAATAACAACATTGGTGCAGAGGCGTTTAGCACAAAGACTCCTTTGTCACCGAATGGCACAGCTTTATATTACTTCCCCAGGTAAAAACGAAAATAGGAGACTCTCTGCACACTTATATTGGTTAACCTAAACAGTTTACCGCCTTCTATACAGTCAACCGGGATAAGAAATTAGGTTATTTGTTTGTTGTTTTGCATGCATTGCCTGAACACCAGCTTCTTGGTTTGGATATCTCATTATGTGATGTTGAACAAAATTAATAAAAATTAATGTAAGCTGTACTACCACCGAGACCACATAACACCGGTCTTGAAAGATGTATGTTGACCCGGAAACTACAACTAATCCAGAATGCGGCATCTAGACTGGTGACTGGGAGCGGCTGCCAAAACCACACAACACCAGTCTTGAAAGACCAACATTGGCTCCCAGTATGTTTCCGAGCAGAATTCAAAGTGTTGGTGCTGACCTTTAAAGCCCTAAATGGCCTCGGCCCACTATACCTGAAGGAGCATACCCACCCCCCATCGTTCTGCCCGGAAACTGAGGTCCAGCTCCGAGGGCCTTCTGGCGGTTCCCTCCCTGCAAGATGTGAGGTTACAGGGAACCAAGCAGAGGGCCTTCTCGGTGGTGGCACCTGCCCTGTGGAACGCCCTCCCATTAGATGTCAAGGGCATAAACAACTATCTGACTTTTAGAACAGTGTTTCCCAACCAGATGTTGCCTGGTGTGCCGCGGGAAAAATTAAAAAATGCGAAAGATTTTTTTTTAAAGTCAAATTTTCGATTGGGGCGCCGTCACTAGATGACCCCTGGGGTTCCCTCCCTCCCTCCCGCTCTGCACCTCCCCCCTCCTCCTCCTCCGGGGAGGCCCTTCCTGGCTCTCGGCCAAGGCTTGGCGGCTGCCACTCACTCACTCGCTCGCCCACCCGTCCCTCCATCCCTGCACCCGGCCTCTCCCCCTCCATCCCCGGCGCGGGGGCTGCCGGGATCCGTAGTCCCCTCGCCCTTGGGTTCCGCGCCCGCGCGGGGTGCGCGAACTACGTTTCCCAGCGGGGCCGGGCGTTTTGTTTGAAGCGCTCTTCTCCCGGCCATGGAATGAGCGCAGCGGCAGCGGCCGGGCGGGCAGGGGCTCTTCCGCGCAGACCCTGCGCAGCCTGCCTGCGCCCCCGCGGAGATCGGGCGGCAGGATGGAGCCCGGGGATCCCCGCGGAGGCGGAGCGGCGGAGGCGGAGGCTGCCCCCCAGGTAGGGCTGCGTCGGGGGGGGGTGTTATTTTTGCAATGCTGCATCCGCGCCGGAGGGGACGCATCGGACCGCGGGGAGACCCCTTGGCGGGCGTGCAAGGCAATGCATGCGTGCAGGCGTTGCATGGAGTGCAGTGCAATGCAATGGCAACGCGGCGCCCTGCATGCATGCATGCAACTTCCACCGGCGCTCCGGACTTGGCAGGTGAGGGGGGTTCCAGTGGGCGGCAGAGAGAGCCGGGAGGGCGAAGGGGAGCCGGGGGGAGCAGCGCTGCTCCCCGAGCCGAGCCCGGGGGGAAACTTCGGCGTCGTTGCGCCGGGTGTTGGAAGCGGAGGCTGGCGGGGGCCCCTCACCTGCAAAACCTGGTCGCCTCTCATATATTTCGTGCATTGCATTCATCGCCCGCTTTCTCCTCCAAGGAGCTCCCGGGGGCGCGCGTGGTTCTCCCCGTGTTATCCTCGCAACAACAGCCCTGCGAGGTGGGTCAGGCGAGTGGCCCAAGGGAGCACCCAGGGATTGTCCTGGCCAGGTGGGGTGATTTGAACCCTGCTCTCTGCCCGGTCTTCGTCCTCATTTAGCCCCCACATGTGCATGACTGTGCATGACTGAGGTTTCCCCCCCTCGTCTTGGCTATGGTGTGAGTCTGTGCTGTTAATAATAATAATAATAATAATAATAATAATTTATTATTTATACCCCGCCCATCTGGCTGGGCCTCCCCAGCCACTCTGGGCGGCTTCCATAAAAACCAAAAATACAATAAATGGGGTTCTGCCTTCGGAGAAGATGAGCCAGCCCTCAAGGAGGTGATTATGTAATTTGCTAGCAATTCATGTCCCTCCCGGCGTGACGCTGCGCGCTGACGTCACGGGGCTGTAATGGTGGTGTGCCTCGAGATTTTTTTCATGAAACAAGTGTGCCTTTGCCCAAAAAAGGTTGGGAAACACTGTTTTAGAAGACATCTGAAGGCAACTCTGTTTAGGGAAGTTGTTAATGACTGATGTTTTAATGTATTTGTAGTCTTTTGTTGGAAGTTGCCCAGAGTGGCTGGGGAAACTCGGCCAGATGGGCGGGGTAGAAATAATAAATTATTATTATTATTATTACTAAAAAAATGTGCACATTCTCCTTTTCTTGTCACCTGTAGAGGATTCTGGGACAGTCACCTTGAACCCCTGCTACGATGGCACGCACTCATGCGACACAACAGCCCGCTGCCAGCCAGGGTCTGGTCTGGATTACAGCTGCGAGTGCTCTGCCGGATATTGGGGCGATGGCAAGGAATGTGCAGGTGAGCATTGCTGCTGTTACTATTACTCCAACCTTGACCTCCCACTTTTCCCATCAAGGCACTAAAGGCAATGCCCGTCACTCTCCCCTCTGCGTCTTACCTTCACAACGACTCTGTGAGGGAGACTGGGCTGAGAGATAGTGACTGCCACAAGGGCACCCAGTGAGCCTAAAAGGCCAAGTGGTGATTCCAAGAGTCAGGACAGATAATAAGAAGGATTTATGTAGTGCGGAGTTAAACTGTGGAACTCCTGGCCACTGGAGCATAGCTGTCAACGTTTTCCCTTTATAAAGGGAAATTCCCTTATTCTGAATAGGATTCCTTGCAAGAAAAGGGAAACGTTGACAGCTATGCACTGGAGGCAGGCATGACCACCAAGCTAGAAGTACTGTAGTTAATTTGTGAATGTTCTCCCTATATAAAAATATATCAATCTATGCGTCTTACCATTACGCCAAGGAGCTGGGGGTGGTGTCGAAGGATGGGAACTTCTGCCCCCGCAGTTAGAGTGATTTGAAGCCAATCTGTGCGTGTTTAGCACGCTTAAGAGGTTAAGCCTTGGAACTTTGTTTTCCCTGGAAAACATCTGGATCCGTTTGGCTCTGGTGGTGTTTTTGTAGCTGGATGGGGGAATGAACGTCCCGGCCGGAATGAGCAATGGGGAGGGGGGGCCGGGGGGGGCAGAGGGCTGGGGAGTTGGCGGCTATGCAGCTGATAATGTGAAATGATGCCGGAACCGCCTGGAAGAATCGACCCGAGCGTTTTTCTCCCCATTCATCCTGCCCCCCTCTCCTCCTCCTCAGATGTCAACGAATGCCAAGAGGGCCGCAGTAGGTGCAGCCCGGAGTCCGTCTGCGTCAACACGCCCGGCAGCTACCGGTGTGAGTGCCCCAGTGGATACCAGATCGCAGGGGACCGGGCCACTTGTGTAGGTAAGGGGCTAGTCCCTGGTGAGGAAGGCGTGTCCTCAACGAGGGAGGCGCAAACTCCGAAATATGGGCAGTAAGCGATGGGGAGAAGGACGCATTGGGCGACTGTGGACAGTGGCATCCCTCGACTTAGCCGTGGTTGGCATTCTGCGCCATCAAAGATGCTCCTTTTGCCATTAAAGGGGGAAAAGAGAATTTGGAAGCTGCCTTATACAGTCATACCACGTGTTGCGTTAGGTTCATGTTGCGTCTTTTCAGCTTGCGAACGATGCAAACCCGGAAGTGCATACTTCTGGGTTTTGCCGCATGAGCATGCACGGAAGCGTTCTGCTCACTGCGTGTATGTGCAAAAGCAATCTGTGTGCTTTGTGCATGCACAGAAGCACTCAATCGCACGGTGCACATGCACGGAAGAGGCGGACTTTTCGGGGTGCGAACGGCACCCCAAAACGGATCGTGTCCACAACTAAAGGTACCACTGTACTTTTGTTCTTTGGCACTCCCGCTGGTGCCACATAATCTCCATTTTCTGCATTTTTTGTCTGGATCGTTTAGTGTGTCAACTTTGGAAGTCCCGGCCTGTTGAGACCACGCAGGCGTCTTCCCTTTACTCTTTTCGGCGCCCGCTAAAAACATTCCTGCTGAGACAAGCTCCCCTCCCCCGGAAGCTTAGAAAGTTAATGTGGGTTTTAGTCTTTTCATTTTTGTATGTATGGCTGTACAGTGGTACCTCGGGTTACATACGCTTCAGGTTACAGACTCCGCTAACCCAGAAATATTACCTCGGGTTAAGAACTTTGCTTCAGGATGGGAACAGAAATCGTGCGGCGGCGGCAGGAGGCCCCATTAGCTAAAGTGGTGCTTCAGGTTAAGAACAGTTTCAGGTTAAAAACGGACCTCTGGAACAAATTAAGTACGTAACCAGAGGTACCACTGTACAGTGGTACCTCGGGTTACATACGCTTCAGGTTACATACGCTTCAGGTTACAGCCTCCGCTAACCCAGAAATAGTGCTTCAGGTTAAGAACTTTGCTTCAGGTTGAGAACAGATATCGTGCTCTGGCGGCACGGCAGCAGCAGGAGGCCCCATTAGCGAAAGTGGTGCTTCAGGTTAAGAACAGTTTCAGGTTAAGTACGGACCTCCGGAATGAATTAAGTACTTAACCCGAGGTACCACTGTAATTGTATTGATTTTCTGGTTTTATCTTTTTACAAACGGCATTGAGGTTTTTTTGTTTGTTTGTTTTGTTTAACGAACAAGCAGTATATGATTTTTTATGGAATGAATAAGAAAACAATCCAGTTCAGTACTGGCTGCTCGGACTGGCAGCAGTTCTCTGGGAACTCTAGGAGACAAGGCCTCTGTCCCCATTGCTTGCTCTCTGGGTTCTTGCAAACTTGGTTTCTATCGCTGAGCTGCCAAGAAATCGTTTTGCTTATTCTTGCTCAAGAGAGCCTCCTGACGGATCCTGCCCCTTGTGGATTAGTGTGAGGGGGGCTGTCGTTTTGGATTTGCGTCGCAGGTTCCCGAAATGTCTCGAGCCAGACTGCCCAGCTGGAGTCCTCCTTTGACCCCTTATTTCATGTACACTTGTGTGTCTTCTGCACAAGTCTTCTCTTGGCTTCAGTCTGGGGAGGAGCTGGTTTGCGTTGCTCTGGGTGGACAGCGCACGTCCGGGCTCTGCTTTGTCTCAGAAAAGGAACAGTTGCCTGCAGTTCTCCTGCTGTTTAGCTACCACCACCCCTTTCCGTTTTTCTGCAATGGGATTTTCTCTGTTGGCACCTCTGTTGAATGCACCTGTAAATTCACTTTAAAGGTAAAGGGACCCCTGACCATTAGGTCCAGTCGTGGCCGACTCTGGGGTTGTGGCGCTCATCTCGCTTTACTGACTGAGGGAGCCGGCTTACAGCTTCCGGGTCGTGTGGCCAGCATGACTAAGCTGCTTCTGGCGAACCAGAGCAGCGCACGGAAACGCCGTTTACCTTCCCGCTGGAGTGGTACCTATTTATCTACTTGCACTGGCATGCTTTTGAACTGCTTGGTTGGCAGGAGCAGGGACCAAGCAATGGGAGCTCACTCTGTCGCGGGGATTTGAACCGCCAACCATCTGATCAGCAAGTCCTAGGCTCTGTGGTTTAACCCACAGCGCCACCTGCGTCCCTAAAGTGCAAATTCACTTTATTGTGATGATTACTGTATTTTTCGCTCTATAAGACGCACTTTTCCCCTCCTAAAAAGTAAGGGGAAATGTGTGTGCGTCTTATGCAGAGAATGCAGGCTGCGCAGCTTTCACCGAAGCCAGGAGAGTGAGAGGGATCGGTGGCTATTGGAACACTCTCCCTGCCTTGAAGAGGTTTGGCATGGCTATCCCAGAAGCCAGAACAGCAAGAGGGATCACTGCTTTCCCTCCCTGCGCAGCGCCCCTTCAGCAAAGCGGGAGGAGAAACTGAGCCCCTCCCATTTCTCTTCCCGCTTTGCTGGAGAGGCGCTGCGCAGAGAGGGAGAGAATATTTTTTTCTTGTTCTCCTCCTCTAAAACTAGGTGCGTCTTATGGTCGGGTGCGTCTTATAGAGCGAAAAATATGGTATTTGTATACCGTCCTCCGTCTGCAGATCTTAGGGCGTTCAGAACACACAAAAATACAGTGGTGCCTTGCAAGACGAAAAGAATCCGTTCTGTGATTCTCTTCGTCTAGCGGTTTTTTCGTCTTGTGAAGCAAGCCCATTGACGGATTAGCGGATTAGCGCTATTAGCCCTATTAGCGGCTTTTAGCAGCTTTTAGTGGCTTATCGGCTTATCGGATCAGCTGATAAGCGGCTTAGCGGCTTAGGAAAAGGGGGGGGGGAGGAAAAAAACCCCTGCAGGAACTCACAAGACATTTTCATCTTGCGAAGCAAGCCCATAGGAAATTCGTTTTGCGAAGCACCTCCAAAACGGAAAAATCTTTCGTCTAGCGAGTTTTCCGTCTTGCGAGGCATTCGTCTTGCGGGGCACCACTGTACAAGATAAAAAAACAACAACATATAGCCACCCGTCTCTGAAAGTGGCCTTGAGCTCCGTCATAGAATCATAGACTTGTAGAGTTGGAAGGGACCCTGAGGGGTCATCTAGCCCAACCCCCTGCAATGCAGGAATCTAAACTAAAGCACCCACGACAGATGGCCTCCTCGCTCTTCAGCATGGCAGTTATGGACTTTCTTTTTCCTCCACCCCAGGTGTGGCTGGCATGGTGAATTCCCCATCTTGTTGGACTCCAGCTCCCATCAGCCCTGACCATTGGTCCTGCTGGCTGGGGCTGATGGGAGTTGTAGTCTGACAGCTTCTGGAAGGTGCCAGGTTGGCTACCCCTGTTCAAATCCCTGTGCCCCGTTCTTTATTCCTGGAAATCACACGCTGATTTAGAACTTCAGCATCACCTGGTAGAGTAGCAGGTCCCTGATGAGCTATTTTTCTGCATGCAGGGAATGTTCAAAAGCGAATCCTCCCTGCAATGCCTGCCATCTGAAATGGTACAGGGCATTGTGAGGCACCTCTGTCAGTGTCCTCTTCTCTGATATAGGTGCTTCTTCCACCCACAAGAGAATCCCAGGGCCGCTTATAAATACTTAAAAATAAAATAAAATTCTGGGGCTGGATTCTGTAACCTGCATTTATTATGCAAATTGATAATCTCTGCACCGTTTACCTTAAGTTGCAATATTTTGCTATTTTTATCTTTCTTTTGCAGTTTTGGTTAATTGTGAGGAAAGGCTGAGGGAGCTATTTGGTGCAATGAGCCACTGGGCATTTTGTTGAGAAGGCTTAGTGCATGCACTTTCAGAGATAAGCTACCACCTTGATTGTTTCCCCACCCCCTAAGGATAGCAGAATTTCTCAGGAAGCTGAATTCCACAGGCAATAACCATATTCTGTGAGACCTCTGTGCTCTTGTTTATTATGGTCTGCGCACAGTCCTCATCATTGCCTAACTTGTTTCTTGAGGGGGAAGTCTTGGGAATGTCAGCCTTTGCAGGCGTAACAAATACCACAGTCTCTGGAACCTCTTTTTTCCCAGGCTTCTGCTGACATCAGTTGGAAAATTTGACTTTGGGGGTTTTTCCGGCATGGTATCAATTAACTCTCCATTTGCAGCTACAGCTAGCTGTGAAGGAAAGCAAGCAGTGGAATGGTGTTAATCTGGAAAAGAAAGAAGCTTGGAGAGTCTTTGTTGACTTCTCGGCTTCTGAGATTTTATTGGATACGGCACTCCTGAATTTGGCCATAAGGACTACAAACGTAACTTTTTAAAAGCAAAAATAAATGCTGAATTCAGCACCAGATTTCTATGCTTTTGCAACTGCGGAGAGCAGCCCTGTGGGATGTCCTGAAATCCTGAGAAAAGTTAGCACAGCAACCTGGGGGACACACACACAAGGTTTCCCATCCTTTCACTCTGTTGCAGAGCAAACCGGAGCCAGATTCCTCTTGTGTGTTCCAATCGCATCATACACGCATTTAACTTGCGCAATTTCAACCACACGCAGTTGAAATTCTGCCAGTGAAATTGTGTTGGTCCCGGGGAGGGTTACCGTGCGGCGTGGTCTGAGTCCGGTCTTAGGTTGAGGGTTTGGAGGCTGTCTGTCAAAGCTGTAGCTGGGTCCAAGGCAGGGAGTCGGGTGAGGTCAGGAACTCTGGCAGAAGAGCAGGACAGGGTGCAGGCAGGAACAGGCTACCAACAATGTTGCTCCCGCTTGTTTAGGAATGTTGCTCTCGCTTGTTCAGGAAAGAAAATAACATATGTTGGAGATGTAAGGAAAAGGAAGGAACATTTTCTCATATGTGGTGGGAATGCAAATGCATTTAAAAATATTGGGAAATGATATACAATGAATTGAAAAAAATGTTTAAAATGCATTTTGTTAAACACCTGACGACTTTTTGTTAGGTATCTCAAATCAAGAGCTACCAAAAGAAAAATGGACATTATTTAGGTATGCGACAACAGCGGCAAGAATCTTGATTGCACAATAAGAGCTGACTCCCGATTTCATTCCTTTGCAGCCGTTGCCCCACCATCCGACCCCTGCACAGACGGCACTCACACCTGCGCCCCGTCCGACCAGGCGCGATGCGTCTACCACGGAGGGGGTTCGTTCAGCTGTGTGTGCCTCACTGGTTACACAGGCAATGGGCACAACTGCACAGGTAAGTGGAAGAAGAGGTTTGCCTTGGGCTTTGCCTTGTCCTTTCTCGGTGATTCCGAGACCATTAGGAAATTGGTCTGGTCCTCTGGAACTCTCCCCCACTAGAGATTCAGCGGACGCTTTAAGAACCTGCTGAAAACTTTTCTTTCCCCCCAGGCCTATGCAGCTAATTAAGGATACATCCTCCCACATTAGTTAATGGATGTCCATTTTTCTTTCATTATGGTTTTGTGCTTTTATTGCTAAAAACCACTTAGATATACTCACTGTGACACAGGAGTATGCAAACAAACCAATAAACAAAATTAAATGGTACAGATGGCGCAGAACTGGAACAGCAATCACACTTGAGATTAGAATTACGACCTCGAATGATTAGGAAATCGATGATTTCAACACAATTCCGTTTAAACACGTTCTTGCAAAGTATCTCAGCTTTGTAAAATCGACGACAATTCCCATCCTTCACGAGTTTGCCAGAAAAATGACACATTGAGGTTTTGCTTATTTATATATTTATTTGGAAATAGAAGATCTCAGGTGATTAAACTGCAGGCAGAGCCCTAACAGTTCATGGCCACGGCGTTTGTGAAAAGTGCACCTTGCGTTTTTTCTCTTGTGTGGGAAAATGGTCTAAAAACCTGTTCCTTTTCCTATCAATCTGAACGGGATGTGCTTTAAAATGATGCCTCGTTCATCTCTCTCTCTCTCTTTCTCTCTCTCCCTACTCTAACTCATCATCACTTATTACCTTCTCAATAATATTAGTTTGAGAGTCCATTATTGCCTCTCGGACTTGATGTTTGAAACTTTGAGTCAGTTTCCCCCCTGTACCACTTTTGGAACAAGAGAGCATTTGTCACAGAGCCACGTCAGAGCAGGGCTTAGTGGATTTTCGGCTCTGGAGATTTTAGGGGCTCAAGATATTTCTTTCGCCTTTGCTTCTGACGCCAAACTCCCAGGAAGGGAACACCTGCCTTCTCAAGCATGTGTAAAATTTATATACTGACTATTTACCGCCCCCCCAAAGCACTAACCCAATAATAAAGGTAAAGGGACCCCTGACCATTAGGTCCAGTCATGGCCGACTCTGGGGTTGTGGTGCTCATCTCGCTTTATTGGCTGAGGGAGCCGGCGTACAGCTTCCGGGTCATGTGGCCAGCATGACAAAGCCGCTTCTGGCGAACCAGAGCAGCTCACGGAAATGCCGTTTACCTTCCCGCCGGAGCGGAACCTATTTATCTACTTACACTTTTGTGCTTTCAAACTGCTAGGTTGGCAGGAGCAGGGACCGAGCAACGGGAGCTCACCCCATCGCGGGGATTCGAACCGCCGACTTTCTGATCAGCAAGTCCTAGGCTCTGTGGTTTAACCCACAGCACCACCCGTGTCCCAACCCAATAATACCCCCCCCAAAAGAGCCACATTTTGAAGGGTATGGGATGTTGATCAGGTCAACCAAAAAAGGGAACGTTTTTGCCTGGTGCCTAAAGGTGTATAATGAAGGCGCCAGGCGAACTTCCCTGGGGAGAGCTTTCCACAGACGGGGAGCCACTGCAGAGAAGGCCCCGTTCTCGTGTTGCCACCCTCCGGACCTCTTGAGGAGGAGGCACACAAACAAAGGCCTGGGAAGATGCTCTTAGGGTCTGGGTAGGTTCATATAGAAAGAGGTGGTCCTTGAGATATTGGGGTCCAAAAACCAAAACCAGCACTTTGAATTGGGCCCAGAAACTAATTGGTAGCCAGCGCAGTCGGTCCAGGATCGGTGCAATATGCTCAAACCATCTTGCTCCGGTGAGCAACCTGGCTGCTGAACTCTGCACCAGCTGAAGTTTCCAAACGGTCTTCAGAGGCAGCCCTACGTATAACGCATTGCAGTAATCTAACCTTGAGGTTACCAGAGCATAGACAACAGTACCACCTTAAAGACCAACTAAGTTAGTTCTTGGTATGAGCTTTCGTGTGCATGCACACTTCTTCAGATACCGTGTGCATGTGTGCATGCACACGAAAGCTCATACCAATAACTGCAGAAATATGGTAAAATTTTTGAATGTTAAGGACACTGAAATGAGTTGTAGGGGCTTTAGCAACAAAGTAAAATGTAAGATTGGATTAACAACAGATAAATTAATAGGATGTGAATTTGCTGAATCAATTTCTAAAAAGGGATAGAAGAACAGGAGACGTGAGGAAGTCGGGAAAATAAGTTAATTGAAGATGAGAAACTAAGAAAGAGGGAATTTTTGTTTTTTGTTACTATATGTGTTTTTATCTCTTTTTTCTTTTTCTTTTGATGTGTTCAATGTTTGTATTTTTGTATTGTACTGTTTTTTGTGATGTTGTATTTTCTTTGTATGCTTTTTTATTGTGAAAACTTAATAAAATATTTATATATATATAAAAAACTAACTTAGTTGGTCTTTAAGGTGCTACTGGAAGGGATTTTTTTATTTTGACTATGGCAGACCAACACGGCTGCCTATCTGTAAATAGACAACAGTAGTTAGACAGAAAATTCTTATTTTGCTCCCTTGGACCCCAATACGTCTTGGGACATGCCTGTGTCCAAACTACTTCCCAGGCTATTTATTCCCTGTATACTCCCAGTCTTTTCTTCCTCCTCCACAGATGTGGACGAATGTGCGGAGAGAAGGTGCCACCAGGCAGCCGATTGCTACAATTCTCCCGGCTCCTTCTCCTGCCGCTGTTTCGCTGGCTACGAAGGCGACGGCTTCCGCTGCTCTCCAGGTACGGCCTCAGGGGCCGGAGAACTGGCTCTGCTCGATTGTGATGTTTCAGCTGCCCAACCACCCAGCGCACTTCCGGTGGGGAGCTTGGCTGGAGGTCCTGAGGTCATGGCCGAGGCAGGTTTCCAGACTGAGAGCTACAATGCACATGGGATAAATGAGGAAGTCAGAAAGGGTTAAGGCCTCAATTTCTAGCCTGGTTCAAAAATAACATAAGAAGGTAAAAAGAGCTTGCTGTATCAGCCAGTGGCACATTCAGTCCAGCAGCCTGTTGTAATAATAATTTATAATAATGATGTATCTATTTATACCCCGCTCATCTGGCTGGGTTTCCTAACAGAATATTAAAAACATGATAAAACACCAAACATTAAAAACTTCCCTAAACAGGGTTGCCTTCAGATGTTTTCTAAAAGTCAGATACAGTGGTGCCCCGCAAGACGAACGCCTCGCGAGACGAAAAACTCGCAAGATGAAAGGTTTTTTTGTTTTCGAGTTGCTTCGCAAGACGAATTTCCCTATGGGCTTGCTTCGCAAAACGAAGCTTGCCCCCGCACCCCGGACCTCTTTTGAAGCAAGGGGCGGCGGGGAGAAGATCACTTCTCCCCGTTGCCAGCCCCGCAATCTCCGGGGACAGAGGGGAAGGCGCGTGCAATCTTCTCCCCGCCGCCCCTTGCTTTAAACAGGTCCGGGGACAAAGGGGAAGGTGCGCGGCGCTTCCCCTCTGTCCCCGGACGGTCTCCATAGGAACGCATTGATTGATTTTCAATGCATTCCTATGGGAAACCGTGCTTCGCAAGACGAAAAACTCGCAAGAAGAAAAAACTTGCAGAACAAATTAATTTCGTCTTGCGAGGCACCACTGTACAGTGATACCTTGGTTCTCAAAGTTAATCCGTTCCAGAAGTCTGTTTCCAAAACAAAGCGTTCCAAAACCGAGGCGCTTTCCCATAGAAAGTACAGTGGTACCTCGGGTTAAGAACTTAATTCATTCTGGAGGTCTGTTCTTAACCTGAAACTGTTCTTCACCTGAAGCACCACTTTAGCTAATGGGACCTCCTGCTGCTGCTGCTGCTCCGCCAGTGCGCGATTTCTGTTCTCATCCTGAAGCAAAGTTCTTAACCTGAGGAGAGCGGAGTCTGTAACCTGAAGCGTATGTAACCCAAGGTACCACTGTAATGCAAAATGGATCCATCCATTCAGGCTTTTAAAAACAACCCCTAAAACAGCAATTTTACATGAATTTTACCATCTAACGAGACCATTGATCCGTACATTAATGTACTGCAGTCACACAATCAATCAATCAATCAGTAGCTGAACTGGGTTCCATGCAGTCCCAAAAACAAAACAAAAAGAGCTGCAAGAACAAAAACGCAAAATAAATCGCAAAAACAGGCAGAGCTCAGCGTAACACTCAAAGCGGAGCACATTCAGCTTCCGAAAACAGTTCGCAAACTGGAACAATTACTTCCAGGTGTGCAGTGTTTGGGTTCCAAGGTGTATGAGTACCAAGGCGTTTGAGAATCAAGGTACCACTGTAGTTGTTTATTTCCTTGATGGGAGGGCCTTCCACAGGGAGGGCGCCACTACCGAGAAGGCCCTCTGCCTGGTTCCCCACAGCGTCCAACCAGATGCCTGTGGGGGAACCCACAAGCAGGATTCGAACTCAAGAGCCCTCTCCCCTCCTGTGTTTTCAGCAACTGGTATTCAGAAGCATTGCTGCCTCCCAACAGAATGGCCTCATGTCCGCAGAGACATAGCCCCATCAGGGTAGCTAGCCGTAGGATGTTGGACCATGGTGTTGAAGGCCCGGGTTCAAATCTGCATCACGCCACAAAGTTCACTAGCGATACAGTCCTAACTCCTTTTTGCCTCCACAGATGTTGATGGCAGGGTGCAAGGGTGCTGTGTGGTTGCACACAGGAGCAGGGCTTGTCTGCACAAACCCAAGTGGACTTTAGACATGGAGAGAGGTTGTCTGAAATGCCAGGGGTGCCATACTCCAGATTTTCCCGGACATACAGTGGTGCCCCGCAAGACGAATGCCTCGCAAGACGGAAAACTCGCTAGGCGAAAGAGTTTTCCATTTTGGAGGTGTTTCGCAAAACGAATCTCCTATGGGCTTGCTTCGCAAGACGACAATGTCTTGCGAGTTCCTGCTGTTTTTGTTCCTTCCCCCACTTTTTCTAAGCCGCTAAGCCGCTTATCAGCTGATCCGATCAGCAGATAAGCCGTTAAAAGCCGCTAATAGCGCTAATCCGCTAATCCTTCAATGGGCTTGCTTCGCAAGACGAAAAAACGGCTAGACGAAGAGAATCACAGAACGGATTCTTTTCATCTTGCGAGGCACCACTGTACCGTATTTTTCGCTCCATAAGACACACTTTTTCCCTCCTAAAAAGTAAGGGGAAATGTGTGTGCGTCTTATGGAGTGAATGCAGGCGGGAGGCTCTGCTCAGCACTCCCTTTAAAGAGCCATGTGAGCATGTGTGTGGCTCTTGGGGGCTTTTCCCCGAGGAGGGAGAAGGGCAGCCCATCACTGACTCCCCGCGGCTCGTGAAAGGGAGCGCTGAGCAGAGACCGGGATGCAGACAGGCTCTGCTCAGCGCTCCCTTTAAAGAGTATTTTTTGTCTTGCATCCCCCCTCTAAAAACTAGGTGCGTCTTATGGTCAGGTGTGTCTTATGGAGCGAAAAATACGGTATCTGGAATACTGCAGTCAGAAGCAGCGTCCGGGTGGAAATCGCTAAAAAATGTCCGGGGAATTCTGGATATACGGCAAGCCATGTCAGCAGTCTCCTCTATGACAATTTACCTTAAAAAATAGCTCCAAAACTTCATTATTATTATTTTGTTTGCGATTTTGCCAAAAAAGCTCAACACCGTTGGGCAAAACTTTGCAAAAAAAAACCCCCAAAACCCTCATCAACTTTTGTGATATATCAGCTTATCACACTTTTTGCCAACTCTAGTGGGATTGTACCCCGATACAGTGGTGCCCCGCAAGACGAATGCCTCGCAAGACGGAAAACTCGCTAGACGAAAGAGTTTTCCGTTTTGGAGGTGCTTCGCAAAACGAATCTCCTATGGGCTTGCTTCGCAAGACGAAAATGTCTTGCGACTTCCTGCGGGTATTTTTTTCTCCCCCCCTTTTTCTAAGCCGCTAAGCCGCATATCAGCTGATCCGATCAGCAGATAAGCCGCTAAAAGCCGCTAAAAGCGCTAATCCGCTAATCCGTCAATGGGCTTGCTTCGCAAGACAAAAAAAACGCTAGACGAAGAGAATCACAGAACGGTTTCTTTTCGTCTTGCGAGGCACCACTGTATTTCAGATATCTTGGAGACATTAACAGGAAGCCTAAGGCACCGGGCTTTTCAGCAGAGGTTGGGTGGTCATCTGCCCTGGATGCTTTAGCTGAGATTCCTTCATTGTGGAGGGTTGGACTAGATGACCCCTGTGGGTGCCTTCCGACTCTACAATTCTATTATTCTTCCCCCCCCCCCGGCAGTTGGCGTGCAGAGGATGACCCGCTGTGAACACGAGCGGCTGTACGCCAGCCAGCGAGGCGCTTCCTTCCCTGGGGCCCCCCACGTACCCGAGTGTGATGACCAGGGGAACTACAGGCCACTGCAATGCCACGGCAGCACCGGGTATTGCTGGTGCGTGGACACAGATGGCAAGGAGATTCCTGGCAGCCGGGTGCCACCGTCGTCTTCCCAGCCAACTTGCAGGGTCCCAGGTTAGTCCCTCGTCTGCCCTTTGCTATGGTAAACTATCTGGGGAAAACAAGGGGGGTGCTGTTCCTCTGGGGGTCTAGGACAGGGGTCAGCAAACGTTTTCAGCAGGGGGCCGGTCCACTGTCCCTCAGACCTTATGGGGGGCCAGACTATATTTTTTTTTTGGGGGGAAGAGTGAATTCCTAAGCCCCACAAATAACCCAGAGGTGCATTTGAAATAAAAGCACGCATTCTACTCATGTAAAAACACCAGGCAGGCCCCACAAATAACCCAGATACGCATTTTAAATAAAAGCACACATTGTGCTCATGTAAAAACACGCTGATTCCCAGACCGCACGCAGGCCGGATTTAGAAGGCGATTGGGCTGTTAGTTAAGGACAATTAAAAGTAACAGGGAAATTAAGAAATGTAGATTAAGTGATAATGATTGAAAAATCTTCAGATGTGGTTGATGGAAGTCCAAAACATTGTATAAGATAAGAAAATATGTTATATGATTGTTGGGAATGATATGTTTTATATATAAAGGTAAAGGTAAAGGGACCCCTGACCATTAGGTCCAGTCGTGGCTGACTCCGGGGTTGCGATGCTCATCTTGCTTTACTGGCCAAGGGAGCCGGCGTACAGCTTCCGGGTCATGTGGTCAACATGACTAAGCCGCTTCTGGCAAACCAGAGCAGCGCACGGAAACGCCGTTTACCTTCCCGCTGGAGTGGTACCTATTTATCTACTTGCACTTTGATGCGCTTTCAAACTGCTTGGTTGGCAGGAGCAGGGACCGAGCAACGGGAGCTCACCCTGTCGCGGGGATTCAAACCGCGACCTTCTGATCAGCAAGTCCTAGGCTCTGTGGTTTAACCCACAGCGCGCCACCTGTGTCTATATATATATATATATATATATATATATATATATATATATATCTTTCGAAAGCCATCCATCAGCATTTAACTTGTGCAGTTTGAGCTTGGAGACACCTGGTTGAAACACCACCGAGTTAAATGTGAGCAGAGCAGAGGACATTATTATTATTATTTATTATTGACGTGTTAAATTTTTAGACTGCCATTCATCAAGGGATCCCAGGGCGATTTGCAATACAGTGGTGCCCCGCAAGACGAATACCTCGCAAGACGGAAAACTCGCTAGACGAAAGAGTTTTCCGTTTTGGAGGTGCTTTGCAAAACGAATCTCCTATGGGCTTGCTTCGCAAGACGACAATGTCTTGCGAGTTCCTGCGGGGTTTTTTCCCCCTCCCCCCTTTTCTAAGCCGCTAAGCCTCTTATCAGCTGATCCGATCAGCAGATAAGCCGCTAAAAGCCGCTAATAGCGCTAATCCTCTAATCCGTCAATGGGCTTGCTTCGCAAGACGAAAAAACCGCTAGACGAAGAGAATCACAGAACGGGTTCTTTTCGTCTTGCGAGGCACCACTGTATAGAAACACAAAAGTAGGTATTGACCAGAGAAGGAATGACCGCTGGGTCACGATTCTGTAATATCTGCTAAGTTTTTGTTGCTGCCAGGTTTAAGATCTGCTGAATTTGAATGCAAGACTTCAGTGGCGATGGGGGTGGAGTCTGGGTCTTGGGGAAGACCTGACCTTCCAGTATTTCTCTTTCTTTACAGGTTTGCAAACCTTGGTGTGGGTCCCTTAAAACTAGCGTCTCTCAAACTTGGGTCTCCAACTGTTGTAGGACTATGCTTCCCATCATCCCGGACCACTCGTCCTGCTAGCTAGTGATGATGGGAGTTGTAGTCCAACAACAGCCAGGGACCCAAGTTTGAGAAACACTGATTTACACCCTCTTGGTTTTTTTTGTTCGTCCTTCAGAGCCCACCCAGAGGCCGCAGACCATGTGCGAGCGCTGGAGACAGAGCCTTCTAGAGCACTACGGGGGCAGCCCAAGGGGTGACCAGTATGTGCCCCAGTGCGACGCCCTGGGCGAATTCACCCCCTTGCAATGCCACGGGAACAGCGGCTACTGCTGGTGTGTGGACGAGCATGGGCGCGAGGTCCAAGGGACGAGGTCGGAGCCTGGAGTCCCCCCTGCGTGTAAGTGCTGTGGCGTCAGAAGCAATTCTCTGCAAAGCCTTCAGGGGAGGCGGTTTGGCAGAACACAGGCAGCATGGCTGTTTGTGGACAGACAGGGAGTCCGTGGCAGAAGACACGGGGATGGGCATGGTGGAGCCAAGGCAAGAAATCCTGTAAGGCTGGGGAAACGTTTATTTCAGACAAGGTCCACATTCCTCTCCCCCTTGCTTTTCAACATCTACATGCAGCCGCTGGGAGAGATCATCAGGGGGTTTGCGCTGGGTGGCCATCAGTATGCAGATGATACCCAGCTCTACCTCTCTTCTAAATCAGAACCAGTGAAGGTCCTGGGTGAGTGCCTGGAGGCGGTTGTAGGATGGATGGCGGCTAATGGATTGAGGTTGAATTCTGAAAAGACAGAAGTTCTTGGGGGACAGGAGGCGGGCTGGTGTGGAGGACTCCCTGGTCCTGAATGGTGTAACTGTGCCCCTGAAGGACCAGGTGCGCAGCCTGGGAGTCATTCTGGACTCACAGCTGTCCATGGAGGCGCAGGTCAATTCTCTGTCCAGGGCGGCTGTCTACCAGCTCCATCTGGTACGCAGACTGAGACCCTATCTGCCTGCGGACTGCCTCGCCAGAGTGGTGCATGCTCTAGTTATCTCCCGCTTGGACAACTGCCATGTGCTCTACATGGGGCTACCTTTGAAAGTGACCCAGAAACTACAACTAATCCAGAATGCGGCAGCTAGACTGGTGACTGGGAGCGGCTGTCAAGACCACATAACACCGGTCCTGAAAGACCTACATTGGCTCCCAGTAAGTTTCCGAGCACAATTCAAAGTGCTGGTGTTGAACTTTAAAGCCCTAAAGGGCCTCAGCCCAATATACCTGAAGGAGCATCTCCACCCCCATTGTTCTGCCCGGATGCTGAGGTCCAGCGCCAAGGGCCTTCTGGCAGTTCCCTTGCTACAAGAAGCCAAGTTACAGGGAACCAGGCAGAGGGCCTTCTCGGTGGTGGCGCCTGCCCTGTGAAACGTGCTCCCATCAGATGTCAAAGAGATAAACAACTACCTGACATTTAGAAGACATCTGAAGGCAGCCCTGTGCAGGGAAGTTTTTAATGTGTGACATTTTAATGTATTTCTAATCTTTGTTGGAAGCCGCCCAGAGTGGCTGGGGAAACCCAGCAAGATGGGCGAGGTACAAATAATATTATTATTATTCCCTTCTAGTCAACATTATGGGGGCCACATTTATTTTTTATTTTTTTACTTACTTACCCTATTTTCCATCTGTAAGACTTCCCCATGTATAATAAGCCCCCTATTTTTGGGGACTCAGATTTGAGAAAGTGGGAGGGAGATGTATCTATGTATAAGACGCCCCCTAATTTTTGACATTATTTTTTTAGGGGGGGGAACGTATTTTTTAGGGGAAAATACAGTACTTACTTACTTACTTACTTACACACACACCAGTTTTATATCCCGCTTGATTGCGGAAAACCGCCAAGTCGTTTGCAAAAAAAGAACGTCACAGTGAGATTGTTAGTGAAAACCGTTGCGGCGTTAATTTCAAAAGAGCAATAGAATAAAAAACACGCCAGCATGCTAAGTATCTAGGCAGGCTTGTCCAAGCAGAACGTTTTTAGCAGGTGCCAAAAGGAGTAAAAAGGTGTCAAGAGGCGGGGAGTTCCAGAGGGTATAACCGATGCTAATTTTTAAAAGCAGATAAGAGGCTGGGGAAAGTAGCAGGTAAGACTGGTATAGAAAAGACCCTCTTGCACCCCCCCCCACCCTGAATCGGAAGAAAGGGGCAGGGGCTGTGCAGGGAAGCCCCATCAAGCAATTTCGTAGGGTAGGCAGTAAGAACACACACAGTCCTTTGGGTACCATCTCTGAGCCATGTAACACCTTTTGCCTCTCCACCTGGGTGGCTCAGTTGGTTAGAGCGCGGTGCTGATAGCACCAAAGTTGCAGGTTCGATCCCCGTATGGGACAACTACCGTATTTTTCACACCATAGGATGCACCGGACAATAGGACGCACTTTGTTTTAGAGGGGGGAGAACAAGAAAAAAAATTCTCCCCCTCTCTGCCCAGCGCCCCTTCAGTGAAGCGGCAGGAGGCGCTGCACAGAGAGGGGGAGAACTTTCCCCCTCTTGTTTTCCTGCTCTGAAACAAGGTGCCGTTTAAGGTGCGTTCAGGCGGCTACCTTGGAAGCCTGGAGAGCAAGAGGGGTCGGTGTGCACTGACCCCTCTTGCTCTCCAGGTTCCTTTCGACCTGCTCTTTGGGGCTGGCGGGGGGAAGCTCACCACCAGCCCCAAAGAGCAGGTCAGGGAGCAGCGGAAAGGCGCAGCGGAGAGGCTCCTGCCATAGCCGCGCGTCACCTCTCCATCAGGGAGAGGGTTGCGGGGCTATGGCTTCTTTAGCCCCGCGTGCGCTCTCCCGGCTGCAGAGATGACGCGCGGCTATGGCAGGAGCCTCAATAGCTGCGCGTCACCTCTCCAGCCGGGAAAGGGTTGCGGGGGGCTTCTTTAGTCTCACGCGCGCTCTCCCGGCTGGGGAGGTGACGTGCGGCTATAGAGGCTCCTGCCATAGCCGCGCGTCACCTCTCCAGCCGGGAGAGGGTTGCGGGGCTATGGCGTCTTCGCTCCATAGGACGCACACACATTTCCCCTTCATTTTTGAAGGGGAAAAAGTGCGTACTATAGAGCGAAAAATACGGTACGTATTCCGGTATTTCAGGGGGTTGACCAGATGATCCTCAGGGTCCCTTCCAACTCTTCGATTCTCCCGCAGGCCTGCCCAGCGTCGCCCCTCCAACCGTCCGTCCCTCTCCGCGCCCCGACGTCAGTCCGCCCTCGGCCGGGACGTTCCTGCTGTACGCCCAGGGCCAGCAAATTGGCTACCTGCCTCTGAACGGCACCAGGCTTCATAAGGAGGCAGCGAAGACCCTGCTCTCCCTCCATGTAAAGTATTTTTCCTGGGGGGTGAGGGTGGGTGGGGGGCAAAGGAGGAATGGGTGGCTCTGGGGGTGGGAGGGCTGGCAAGGCCTCAGTTCAGACCACCTCTTCCCATGCCAAAAGACCACATGTGGGGGGCAGAGGCAGGCTAACCCCGACCCCAACCTGCCTCCCACATCTCTGGAGGTGGAAAGGATCTAGGATGCTGTGGTCAGTGAACTTCCTGGCTGAGTGCAGATCTGAACCTGGGTCTTCTTGCAGCATTTGGAAGTATCGTGATGTTGGAAGCCCAGGGCTGGATTTAGGCGCAGCTAAATCTGTATCCAGGGCAGCTGTCTACCAGCTCCATCTGGAACTCTGGTTGAGACCCTCCCTGCTCGCAGACTGTCTCACCAGAGTGGTGCATGCTCTGGTTATCTCCCACTTGGACTACTGCAATGTGCTCTACGTGGGGCTACCTTTGAAGGTGACCCGGAAACTACAACTAATCCAGAATGCGGCATCTAGACTGGTGACTGGGAGTGGCTGCCAAAACCACACAACACCAGTCCTGAAAGACCTACATTGGCTCCCAGTAAGTTTCCGAGCACAATTTAAAGTGTTGG
Organism: Podarcis vaucheri; assembly: GCF_965113315.1. Taxonomy (NCBI): domain Eukaryota; kingdom Metazoa; phylum Chordata; class Lepidosauria; order Squamata; family Lacertidae; genus Podarcis; species Podarcis vaucheri. The sequence continues at coordinate 5,023,715 of NC_138759.1, forward strand.
TGCTGACCTTGAAAGCCCTAAATGGCCTCAGCCCAGGATACCTGAAGGTGCGTCTCCACCCCCATCGTTCTGCCCGGACACTGAAGTCCAGCGCCAAGGGCCTTCTGGCGGTTCCCTCGCTGCGAGAAGTGAGTTTACAGGGAACCAGGCAGAGGGCCTTCTTGGTGGTGGCGCCCGCCCTGTAGAACGCCCTCCCACCAGATGTCAAGGCAATAAACAATTATTTTACTTTTAAAAGACAACTGAATGCGGCCCTGTTTAGGGAAGTTTTAAATGTCTGACGCTGGATTGTTTTTAATATTTGGTTGAAAGCCGCCCAGAGTGGCTGGGGAAACCCAGCCAGATGGGTGGGGTATAAATAATAATAAATAATAATAAATTATTATTATTATTATTATTATTATTATTATTATTATTATTATCATCATCATCATCATCATCATCATCATCATCATTATGCCAACTCTATTTCACATATCTTGGAGACATCTATTAACAGGAAGCCTAAGACACATAGGTATGCCTCATATCTTTTATCCCCCCCCCATATGTTTCACAACTTAAGCCCTTTTTTAGTACATGCCCTTAAAAGCTGTTAAAATGAAGTAAATATGTTGTTGTTTAGTCGTTGAGTCGTGTCCCCATGGACCAGAGCACACCAGGCCCTCCTGTCTTCCACTGCCTCCCGCAATTTGGTCAAACTCATGCTGGTAGCTTCGAGAACACTGTCCCACCATCTCGTCCTCTGTCGTCCCCTTCTCCTTGTGCCCTCCATCTTTCCCAACATCAGGGTCTTTTCCAGGGAGTCTTCTCTTCTCAGGAGGTGGCCAAAGTATTGGAGCCTCAGCTTCAGGATCTGTCCTTCCAGTGAGCACTCAGGGCTGATTTCCTTCAGAATGGAGAGGTTTGATCTTCTTGCAGTCCATGAGACTCTCAAGAGTCTCCTCTAGCACCATAATTCAAAAGCATCCATTCTTCAGTGATCAGCCTTCTTTATGGTCCAGCTCTCACTTCCATACATCACTACTGGGAAAACCATAGCTTTAACTATACGGACTTTTTTTGGCAAGGTGATGTCTCTCCATGAAAATATAGACAGACAGATTTCACAGTGAAAGTTGTCTCACTGACTCTCAGCGTTCAAAATTGGGTTCTGGTCCCACCCATGGGAAAAGGTCTGGGATCCATTTCCCTTTCCTTCCTCAAACTCTCCTGTGCCTTTAAATACTGCCCTGAAGCTCCCCTCTCAGAGACTGTTCCTCCCATCTCAAACGGTTAATATTATTTGCCCAGATTTTTAAGGAGCTCCCAGCCAAGAAGTGTTGGCAAACAGAGCTTCCAGGAAACTATTGGGGGGGTGGTTTGTTTTCACCGAAAGGCCGCTGTCCTCCAGACCACCTCTTCATGGTCAGAGAGAGAGCACTTAAACGTGAAATAAAACAAAACCCCAGCCCAGTGGGGAATCGAGCAAATTCGCGGAAAATTAAAACAGGCAGAGAGAGAGAGCAAGACCTCCAGTGTTTCCGCGGGGAAGAATATCACCAGTTGAGCAAAAGTTTTTCCCGAAGATGCAGCTCTCTGGAGATCGTGGGCTCATTTAAACACTTTTCTTTCTCTCAAACAGAAAGTTAACAAAGAAACTGTGTATGTGTGTGTTGAGGGAGGACAGAATACACGGAATTGATTGGTAAAAGGTGCTGATATTTTTGGAGCTATTTGCAGGGCCGAGCCAGGACATTTTGGCGCCTGAGAAAGGATACCCAAAGTGCTCCATTGGGGCCATAGCTGTAGACGTTTCCCTTTTTTTAAAGGGAAATTCCCTTATTCCGAATAGGATTCCTTGCAAGAAAAGGAAAAGTTGACAGCTATGATTGGGGCATCTGTGGGATCGGGACGCTGGATTAGAAGAGTCACTGGCCTGATCCTGCGGCAGGGTTCTTTCCAGTGTGCTCCCCCCCCCCCCGCCCCCAAACAAACAAAACGCAGCAGGGAGCAGACAGACACAGGCTTTCCAAAAATAATTAAGCAATTGCATTTATTGTATTTTAGTAGCATGCAAAACCTTTGGGCCGAAGTTCATAAAATCATGCACAAAAGTGGATAGAGAAAAGCCCCCCCCCCAATCTCTCATAATGCCAGAACTGATAGACATGTAATGAAGCTGAATGTATGAAGATAGAGCGTGTAGGTGCATGCTCTGGTTATCTCCCTCTTGGACTACTGCCATGCGCTCTACGTGGGGCTACCCTTGAAGGTGACCCGGAAACTATAACTAATCCAGAACGCAGCAGCCAGACTGGTGAGTGGGAGCGGCCGCCGAGACCATATAACACTGGTCTTGAAAGACCCACATTGGCTCTCAGTACGTTTCTGAGCACAATTCAAAGTGTTGGTGCTGACCTTTAAAGCCCTAAATGGCCTCAAAGGCCCAGTATACCTGAAGGAGCGTCTCCACCCCCATCATTCAGCCCAGACACTGAGGTCCAGCTCCGAGGGCCTTCTGGCGATTCCCTCATTCCAAGAAGTGAGGCTACAGGGAACCAGGCAGAGGGACTTCTCGGTGATGGCACCCGCCCTGTGGAACGTCCTCCCATCAGATGTCAAAGAGATAAACAACTACCTAACATTTAGAAGACATCTGAAGGCAGCCCTATTCAGGGAAGGTTTTAATGTTTAATCGAATTTTTGCTTTACCAGGAGGTCAGCAAGTCTCACCGGCAGGGGGTCAATGGTTTCTCTACAAAGGGACATCTAAAAAATATGTGTTCAGGGCTTCCTATATCCCCCAATGGACAGTCGCAAATTCTCTGGTCATATGGGACTTTTTTAAAGGATCCTTCCAAGACCGGCAAGGGCAGAGCCAAGCTTTTGGCAAGTGTAAAAGCCCCTTTTGCATTTTTGGATACAAGAAAAAAGAGAGATGCTGCTGGTGCAGCTATATATCTCTCGATTTCTACAATTTTATAGCTGGGGCACCTTGAGCAGTCCTGTTGTCTCTCAGTGTCTATAATTCTTTGCCTAACCATTGCTTTTGCTTGGCCCAAGCCCAGACTTAGAAGGACTTGAGGGGCAAATCCCAGTTTCTGAAAAGTGTTCATAATCAGGGTTTTCCGCATTGGCTGCTAAATTAAACCAGTGCAGCCAGTTATTGACAACTCATCTAGCAAGCAGGTGGTTCCTTGTAAGTGCCGGAAGCAGGAAATAGCGACCGGATTTCTTGGAAGCTGATAATAGCCTTGCCTCAATGTCTGGCTGTTCCTCTGTGTGTATACCCCTCTAGGGTTCCATTGTGGTGGGGATTGACTACGACTGCAGAGAGAAGATGATGTATTGGACGGATGTTGCTGGTAGGACCATAAGCCGGGCGAGTCTGGAACAAGGGGCAGAACCAGAGACGATTATCCAATCAGGTATGTGAAAATTTCTTGTTCTTTAAGCAGTAAGGTAAAGGTAGAGGGACCCCTGACCATTAGGGCCAGTCGTGACGGACTCTGGGGTTGTGGCACTCATCTCGCTTTATTGGCCGAGGGAGCCGGCGTACAGCTTCCGGGTCATGTGGCCAGCATGACTAAGCCACTTTTGGCAAACCAGAGCAGCGCACAGAAACGCCGTTTACCTTCCCGCTGGAGCCTATTTATCTACTTGCACTTTGACGTGCTTTCGAACTGCTATTTTGGCAGGAGCAGGGACTGAGCAATGGGAGCTCACCCCGTCGTGGGGATTCGAACCGCCGACCTTCTGATCAGCAAGTCCTAGGCTCTGTGGTTTAACCCACAGCACCACCTGCGTCCCTTTTTAAGCAGTATGTCATGCAAAATTTAATACAAAGTGATTTAAATAGATTAAAAAAAATTATACTGCATTCTTGAGTATCCCTGTAGTTTATGTATTTCTGTTGCTACTGGTAACTTGAATGGAAAGGTAGTTTTACCTTAAGAGTGTTCCTTTTTTTCATTTGACTTTTCGAAACTCCTGCCATTAAAGACAGACTTGAATTGCGTATGTGGCTCGTTTCCCCTGGGTTCCCAGTCCACATTGGAGGTTGTGAAATACCGCCCCCACCCCAGCTCATATTTGCAAAGTCAGGAAACTTCCCCTAAAAGGGAAACTTGGCAGATTTTTGCTCCGAAGGAGTCTGCAAATCTCTAGGGATTGTTCTGGAGGAAGCAGGATAAGTGCAGGACGCACCTATCACATGCATTGCCCAGGGCAGGTGGGGGGGGGCAGATCAGGTATTTTGCAGCAGTTGGAGGCGTGCTTTGTAAATGCCAGGCTGCATTTCTGAAATGTTCATTGAGGGGCACCAAGAGTCAGGGAGGACTTCGAGGTGTGCAAGACTATCGGGCTTCGAACATCTGGTAAGGCTGGATCATCACTTTTGTTGAATTAGTTAAGCTAAACATTCTTAACTGGATGTTGAATAAATGTGCAATTAATCGTAATCTGGTGAACCGGGTTCGCTTCCTCGCTCCTCCACATGCAGCTGCTCACACTTCTCTGAAGTCTCTCAGCCTCACTCACCTCACAGAGTGTTTGTTGTGGGGCAGGAAGGGAAAGGAGATTGTGAGCTGTTTTGAGACTCCTTTGGGTACTTTGGGTAGTGATAAAGCGGGATATCAAATCCAAACTCTTCTAATTGTGACTGTTTTGAATTGCATTGCGCGATTCCTTATTGGATTGTGCAAACCGCTCTTGTGCATAATGCTTTTTATAGGTTTTCTCACTTCTCAGAAACCTGGAAGTGGCATGATAAACAGAACAGCAGGCAACATGCAGGCTGTACCCCTTTCTTAAAATTTTGAGGTCAATGAATTATTGAGCCTCCATCAAAGTCTTTTCTGGATTTCTCCTCCCTCAGGGCTGATGAGTCCAGAAGGCCTCGCCATCGACCACCTCCGAAGGACCATGTTTTGGACAGACAGCGGCTTGGACAAAATCGAGAGTGCCCGGCTGGACGGCACAGAGCGCCGCGTCCTCTTCGCCACAGACCTTGTCAACCCTCGTGCCATCGCGGTGGATCCCATTCACGGGTGAGTGGCAGGACCCACAGAGATGCAGAAGGGAAAATTCTGAAGTCGTTTTGTGACAACGACACAGTCTGAAGAGCATCTCCTTCAGCTGTCTTTGCATTGATTGCAAAACAACACAAATGAACCAGGGTTTGTGCGGGTTTTAGGCTGCAATCTTACACCTACCGTATTTTTCGCTCTATAGGACGCACTTTTCCCCCTCCAAAAATTAAGGGGAAATGTGTGTGCGTCCTATGGAGCGAATGCAGGCTCCTTGGCTTCAGCGATAGCAATGCGAAGCCTCCAAAGCACAGAGGGAGCGCTCCCTCCTCGCTCCGGAGGCTACGCGTTGCTTTCGCTGAAGCCCGGAGAGTGAGAGGGGTTGGTGTGCACTGACCCCTCTCACTCTCCAGGCTTCAGGGATAGCCGCCTGAAGCCTTTGGAGCGCAGCGCGAGTTTCCACTGCGCTCCGCAGGCTTCAGGTTCCTTTTGCTGAAGCCAGGAGAGCAAGACTCTCCTGGCTTCAGCAGAGAGGGAGAGCTGCACAGCGCCCTTTCAGCGAAGCCGGAGGAGAAATGGAAGGGGCTCCATTTCTTCTGCCACTTCACTGAAGGGGCGCTGAGCAGAGAGGGGGAGAATTTTTTTTCTTGTTCTCCCCCTCTAAAACAAGGTGCGTCCTATGGTCAGGTGCGTCCTATAGAGCGAAAAATAAGGTACTTATTTGAGAGTAGCCACACTGAACTTACCATATTTTTCCGTGTATAAGATGATGCTTTTTGCTTTAAAAATTCGGCAAAAATTGTGTGTAGTCTTATACACGGATAGTGAATGCAGAGGGGGGACGTGCGATGAATGGCAGTAGCGAGCAGGAGATTGGCAGCGGCGATTGGGTGGGTGATTGGTGGCTGTGGCAAGGCCTGCTGGCGATTGGCTGTGGTGAGGTGGGCAGGCGATTGGCAGCTGCAGCAAGTGGGCGGGTGGGCTATTGGTGGTGGTGAGGCAGGCCGGCGATTGGCAGCTGTGGCGAGGTGTGCGATCGGCAGTGGCTGTGCCAAGCGATCGGCAGTGGTGAGCAGGCAGGTGAGTGATTGGCGGAAGTGACCTTCCCCACCCACCCCAAAAAGCTAAACAACTTAATTTGGGGTTAAAAAAATATGGGCCGTCTTATACATGAGGGCGTCTTATACATGGAAAAATACAGTACATCTTCAATTTAAAAAAAGGAAAGGAAAAAGAAAAGGGCAAAGTAAACAAGGGGATGGAGCAACCTCTCTATCATAGAGTTGGAAGGGACCTCGAGAGTCTAGTCTAATCTGCTGCAATGTAGGAATCCTGTCCACAGCTGTCCCTGGGTGGGTTTGAATGACTTCTGGGTAACAGCCAGACACATTGGCCCATTGCGCCACATCATCACTGAGCAGACATGCACAGGGTTGTACAGGTAATAATTTTGAAGGGCAATCTCATTATTTTATTACCCGTTCACAACCCTGTAGGGTGGACCAGTATTGTCATTATCCCCATCTTACTTGCAATTGGAGAGCCGAGTCTACAGGCAGAGGAGAGATCCAGCCAGGGGGCTTTTCAGTGTTTGGTCCCTTAGCTACAGCAGCTCACCAGCACTGTCAATTTCACTCAGATGCCTATTCAGACTGCTTATATTAGCAAGATTCGAACCACCCACCTTCTCATCAGCAAGCCCAAAAGCCTCGGTGGTTTAGACTACAGCACCACCCACTGAACTCCCGTTGCTGTGTCCCAGCTCCTGCCAACCTAGCAGTTTGAAAGCACACCAGTGCAAGTAGATAAATAGATACCGCTGTGGAGGGAAGGTAAACAGCGTTTCTGTGCACTCTGGTTTCCGTCACACAGTGTCCTGCTGCGCCAGAAGCGGATTAGTCCTGCTGGCCACACGACCTGGAAAGCTGTCTGTGGAAAACGCCGGCTCCCTCGGCCTGAAAAGCGAGATGAGCGCCGCAACCCCAGAGTCACCTTGGACTGGACTTAACCGTCCCAGGGTGCTTTAACTTTACCTTTTTTTACCTTAATAAAAATGTTCCCGTCGTTATTTGTTTCCCCCCTTTTTCTGTTACAACTGTAAAAAAGCAAAACAAAAGTCAGATGCCAAGGCCATCACTCTAACCAGCAGGTATTAATCCCCAGAGGTTTGGCAACACAACAACAAAAAGCATTTTTGCCTTCTTTCCAAAAGCTCAAAGGGAGTCAACCAGGGAGTCAGATCTCAGGAATTCCTCAAGTGCAAGGGTACTCACAGAAGCTTTCCCAGGCACTCACAGAGTCATAGAATCATAGAATCATAGAATCATAGAGTTGGAAGAGACCACAAGGGCCATCGAGTCCAACCCCCTGTCAAGCAGGAAACACCATCAGAGCACTCCTGACATATGGTTGTCAAGCCTCTGCTTAAAGACCTCCAAAGTAGGAGACTCCACCACACTCCTTGGCAGCAAATTCCACTGTCGAACAGCTCTTACTGTCAGGAAGTTCTTCCTAATGTTTAGGTGGAATCTTCTTTCTTGTAGTTTGGATCCATTGCTCCGTGTCCGCTTCTCTGGAGCAGCAGAAAACAACCTTTCTCCCTCCTCTATGTGACATCCTTTTATATATTGGAACATGGCTATCATATCACCCCTTAACCTCCTCTTATCCAGGCTAAACATGCCCAGCTCCCTTAGCTGTTCCTCATAAGGCATCGTTTCCAGGCCTTTGACCATTTTGGTTGCCCTCCTCTGGACACGTTCCAGTTTGTCAGTGTCCTTCTTGAACTGTGGTGCCCAGAACTGGACACAGTTATAAACAGAGTTATAAACAGTTATAAACAGTCATGTAAACAGAGTTGGAAGGGACCGCCAGAGGTCATTCAGCCCAACCCCCTGCAATGCAGGAAACCTCATTGTAATTTGTGGAAGAAGCTTTTCTGTTGAAGCCAATAAAATAATTACAGTGTAGGTTTGGTTCTGGTATGTGTGTGCCTGCTTCATGTCCATGACAGCTGTTGACCCCTACCTGGGATGAGGTGATGAAGGAACTTCCCGAAATAATGGGAGTAGCCAGCACACGAATCTCGGGTCTCACTTTGTTTGTGTAACCACTTTGATGTGCAGCCAACCGTAGTTGCTCTTGGCCTCTCCCTCCAGGAACCTGTACTGGACGGATTGGAACCGCGAAGCGCCCAAAATCGAGACATCCACTGTGACTGGGGAACACAGGCGGATTTTGGTCAACCAAGACATTGGGCTGCCCAACGGCTTGACCTTCGACCCCTTCTCCAAACTGATTTGCTGGGCAGATGCAGGTAAGGGGCATTTCGCGGAGAGAAATGGAGGGGGTCAGGAATCACAATTTTAAGGACCCAACAGTCAAGATCAACCACAATCAGGGCTGCACTTCATGTTAATATACCATATTTTTTGCTCTATAAAACTCACTTTTTCCCTCCTAAAAAGTAAGGGGAAATGTGTGTGCATCTTATGGAGCGAATGCAGGCTGCGCAGCTATCCCAGAAGCCAGAACAGCAAGAGGGATTGCTGCTTTCACTGCGCAGCGATCCCTCTTGCTGTTCTGGCTTCTGAAATTCGGAATATTTCTTTTCTTGTTTTCCTCCTCCAAAAACTAGGTGCGTCTTGTGGTCTGGTACGTCTTATAGAGCGAAAAATACGGTAATTGGGTTGCCTGCATACAGAACCTTATTTATTTCCTTGAAACCTGTGTGTACAAACCTTGACTATAAAGGTTGAGAGTGTGCTCTTAAAAACCAGAAAGGATCTGAGTGTGCGGCGTATTTTATTTTTTTTGTTCCCTTGCATCTACAGTGGTGCCCCGCAAGACGAATGCCTTGCAAGACGGAAAACCCGCTAGACGAAAGAGTTTTCCGTTTTGGAGGTGCTTCGCAAAACGAATTTCCTACGGGCTTGCTTCGCAAGACGACAATGTCTTGCGAGTTCCTGCTGGTTTTTCCCCCCTCCCCCCCTTTTCTAAGCAGCTAAGCCGCTTATCAGCTGATCCAATCAGCAGATAAGCCGCTAAAAGCCACTAATCCGCTAATCCATCAATGGGCTTGCTTCGCAAGACGAAAAAACCGCTAGACGAAGAGAATCACAGAACGGATTCTTTTCGTCTTGCGAGGCACCACTGTATACCCCATTTCACTCCATTATGGAAGCCAGATTGCGTCCAGGCGCCAACACACCCCAAACATTGACCAGACCTGAACCTGCTTATCTCAGCAAAGTGGTGGCTTTGTGAACCTTCAGACCAGACTTCCTCAACCTCGGCCCTCCAGAAGTTTTGAGACTACAATTCCCATCATCCCTGACTACTGGTCCTGCTAGCTAGGGATCATGGGAGTTGTAGTACAAAAAATATCTGGAGGGCCGAGGTTGAGGAAGCCTGCTTCAGACCATAACCCGGGACACAAAAAGGTGATGTGCAGGCATTAGGAAAATGGTATTTCAGCAACGCTTGTCTCCTGTTACAGATCACCTAACTAAAGACACCTCCCTCCCCTTCCCATAAGCATTCTGGCGTTTCCTGCCCACAGACCATCTTTTTAGGCTAATGCTCCACTCACAATGTGCCCCCCCCCAACGGGATTGTCAGGGAACTGACATCGGAGCTAGAGGCGGAGGGAAGGCTCCCAAATGATGCTGGAGAAGGGCCCAGCAGGGAGAGAGGCAGCTCCGCAGATGGGGAAGAAATCAGCGCAACACCAGGGATATAGAGGGGCTGATGGGGGAATCGGTGAGAGGGCTCCAGGACTCTTCACCGGACACCAGCGGGAAGAGCACGGGTCCTCCGCTACCCACGCCCACCCTGCGCAGAAGACTTCCGCGCAGAGAGAGTAGGAGACCGGGTGTCAAACAACTTTTATGTTGGAAAAGATTTAAGAAACGCCCACTGACGGATTCTGCTAGCGACTGAGGCAGCCACGAAGTGAAGGGCTGCCCAGACTGAAAGGTTCAGCAAGGCAACAAAGCCTGGAGAGGCGGCAACTTACGCACGAGCAACCCATACACATTACAGGGATGCACAAGTCATTAAGGTCAGCCCAATTCTGCAACCCGAATCATCTACCGTATTGGCCCAAATATAAGCCGCATCCGAATATAAGCTGCAGCTTTGAAATTGGAGGGAGGAAAAGACAAAATACCCGAATATAAGCTGCCGGCAACCTTTCCCCTTCCTCGCTCTCTCCCTTCCAGGCCTTGCAGGAAGAGGACGGGGGACTACACGCGGGGAGCGCCCCACTTTGCCACTCTCCTGGCGCTGTTTGCCCTGCGCTCCTGGCTGCATACCTTAAGGTTGCGAATATAACTTGCACTTTAACTTTTCAGTCTGAATTTGGGGGGAAAGTGAGGCTCATATTCAGGCTAATACGGTATTTGCAATTATGGACCAGAGCAAGGAAGAGAATGCCCCCAATTTAACTCTCCCTCTTTTTGCTTTGGAAAAAGGAACCAAGAAGCTGGAATGCACACTGCCTAACGGGACGGGGCGTCGCGTCATTCAGAACCACCTCAACTATCCCTTCAGCATCGTGAGCTACGCCAATCACTTCTACCACACGGACTGGAGAAGGTAGGTCCCAAAGGCTGGGAGAAAAGCCTTTTTCAACATAAAGCTGATTCCAATTTAAGTGACCTACAAGTTTGGGTTGATGTTCTTCTCGCACTATGAAGGTACCCACACACTTGGTCCAACCATTCCGGATGTGAAAAAGTCACTACATGGGAGAGTTTGTGATCTCCTGCATTGCACAGGAAAAGTGTCTTGGGAACTGTAGAATCAGGCCTCAAAAAATGTCTCACCAGCTCGTGTTTGGGGAACCTGGGCCAGTTGAAGGGTTCAGACTTAACTCCGACCACTCACAACACTTTTAAAGAGTCTTGCATTAGCTGGAGTCATTTTTCATCATTGTGCCTCTTAATCTGTTGACTTTTCACACTTTGGCATAGGCCACCTAGCCACTGCTCTTGAAGGAATGATGTTGCCCTGGATGAAAACTATTTTCCCTCCCCAATTTTCTGCTCAGGGATGGCGTCATAGCTGTGAACAAAGACAGTGGTGCTTTTACAGGTGAATATCTTCCAGAACAGCGAACACATCTCTATGGAATAACAACCGTTCACCCATACTGCCCAGGAGGTAAGATCTGGGGTTTTGCCAGAAATGTATGTTGCTTAACCACTAGCAATTTTTGCTCCCTGGGAAAATTCTTCTTTTTAGTGATTTTTCTCAGGGCTGTTGCAAAACTGTTCTTGCTGCTGACATCACCGTGCAGTAGAACAGGAAACAGCCATGGCAAATGAAACATCACTGTAGAATCCTTGTCTTTGTCTACCTATCGGGACCGAGGGCAATTTACCTCTAAAAAGGTAAAGCGACCCCTGACCATTAGGTCCAGTCGTGACCAACTCTGGGGTTGTGGCGCTCATCTCGCTTTATTGGTTGAGGGAGCCGGTGTACAGCTTCCGGGTCATGTGTCCCGTTATGCCAGAAGCGGTTTAGTCCTGCTGGCCACATGACCCGGAAAGCTGTCTGTGGACAAACGCCAGTTCCCTCAGCCTGAAAGCGAGATGAGCGCCACACCCCATAGTCGCCTTTGACTGGACTTAAACCGTCCAGGGCTCCTTTAAAGGTAAAGGGACCCCTGACCATTAGGTCCAGTCATGACCGACTCTGGGGTTGTGGCGCTCATCTCGCTTTATTGGCAGAGGGAGCCAGCGTACAGCTTCCGGGTCATGTGGCCAGCATGACTAAGCCGCTTCTGGCGAACCAGAGCAGCGCACGGATACGCCGTTTACCTTCCCGCCGGAGCAGTACCTATTTATCTACTGGCACTTTGACGTGCTTTCGAATTGCTAGGTGGGCAGGAGCACGGACAGAGCAACAGGAGCTCACCCCGTGGCAGGGATTCGAACCGCTGATCTGATCGGCAAGTCCTAGGCTTTGTGGTTTAACCCACAGCGCCACCCGTGTCCTCTACAACTGATTAATTCCTATCAGATCTGCACTGTGGGATTCCTAGCAGAAATGTGCTGTGAACTCAGCACATCGATAGGATTTGTGACTGGGCAGTGAGTGAAAAAGAAGATCCAGCTAAAAACTAAACGGTGCCAAAACTGGGGCCTTGCAACAAGTTATAAAAACCTAGCAAGGGCAGGATGTTTTTCGCAGAACATTTTGGCCTCCTCAGAAGTGCGTCAACTTGTGTCTTTTATTCGGCAGAGAAAAGATGGTTTTTTGGCCATCAGAGAGGCATATCACCACCTATGAACTCCACACATACACACACACACACAGCTGGGAGGGACTGGAAGGAGTTTGCATCTTCTTTACCTCAAGAACTGTCTTCCTTCAAGTTAACCCTTGCTGCTTCTCTTTTTGCAGGAAGAAAATAAGCTACTGGTACTTGGGGCAGAAGAAAGGGCCGGGGAGTGGGGGGGAAGAGTTCCATTGTGGCAGCTGGAAGGAGACTCCCACTGAGAAGATAAAGACCCCTCTCCCAACTACATGAAGACAACCAGCAATATGTACTGAAGGGAATTAAGCGGTTTAACTTAGAGCAAAATTATCCAGTATTTTTTAAGTTATACCTCAAATCTTTTTACTACTGTATTTTTTTTAAATGAAAACTTTTTTTTATGTATTGCCAAGATGAAATGGTGCTATACCCTTTTGCTGATGGGAGCAACTTTGAAAAAAATAATAATTATGAACATATACATTTATCCTTACTCTATTGTTATTTTATTAGAAAACACAAGACTCTGCTTTTAAACGGGTGGCGTGGCAGCAATCTGTATAGGGACTCTATCTGTATGTACGGGAATGGCTTCTGCAAAAGTGCCTTAAGAAGTCCATGTTGTTTTTTTAAAGCGCTCTGGTTGTACGAGAAAGGTGGAGGTAGTTTAGGAGCCATGCAAAGGGTATTTTGCAAAATCCAATGCCCACGTCCACCTCTCGCCTCTTCTGACTGTTTTTAGTATTTATATGAGAATATGCTAGAATGAACTGGCTCAAATTTACCCCTCCCCCCAAGGGCTCTGCGTGAGTGAGGTGTACGTGCCAATACCTGACTGAAACTTCTGGTCTTTTCTAGGCTACTCCATGAATTTAATAATAATAAAAAATAATAAATTTTCTAAATTTTCCTAGGCCGTTTCAAGGCTTTTGGTTTTTGACACGACTACCGGGAACTTCTCCCGCTCACAGCACAATGAAATGCGTGTGTGTGTGTGTAAAAGCAACACTCCACATTTGAGGTGGAGGCCCTGGAAATTTGGAGCATCACTTATCCCATGCAATACGCTCTCTGAGCACACTCCCTCAAAGTGGAGGGACTGCGGCAGCTCCTGTTGTCCTTGGCAGCCTCGCACTAAAGGATGACGGTTTGGATCGGTTTAATCCAAGCTTTTATTCACGTAAAGAAAAAAATGATATGGAGCGGATGTGCTGGCAGCTGCCCTTGTTTTCTTTCCAAACATGGCAGCCGTATCCTCTTTTTCTCAACTGCATGCGAGGTTCAGCTTGGAGGAGTTCCCCTAAGGGTGAGGCCGCCAGCAGCAGCAGCTGGAGAGCCAGGAACCTGCCTGCTTGCTCATCTCCCCACCTTGCCCAGTCTGTGGTCAGTTTTTGGATCGGCAATAATCGCCTGGACCGCTACGATGGCTTCGTTGATCTTCGTCTGCAGCTCCCGGAGCTCTTCTATATGCAGGAGGCGGAGGATCTGGGCGGCTTCGTTGAGAACGGCATCTGGGGCGGAAGGGAAGAGGAAAAGGAAAGGGCTGATCAAGCTTTAGTTCGCCATTAAGTGCTTAAGCTCAGTCAGCTGCCCTGAAACTTTCTTTCTTTCTTCCACAAGACAAGGGGGCTTGATGATGCCTCAGGCCAAGAGCAGCTGAAGCAACCCTGAAGTCAGCCCTTGCATCCGTCTCTCTCAGGAGACAATGGAGGACGGCATCTTTGGGGGTGAAGGCAAACTGCGGGAAGGTTACAGAACTTGCGGTGGCTGTAAAAACCGATATGGGAGAGCCTTACAGACAAGGACATTAAGAAGAGTTTTGCTTCTGGATCTAGCCAAAGGCCAGTCTAGGGCCGAATCCTGTTCTCACAGTGGCCAAGCAGGTGCCCCAATGGGAAGCTCGCAAGCAGGACGTGAGTGCAATAATGCTCTCCCCACTATTATTCCCAGCCACTGATATTCATCATCATAATTTATTATATAGACCCCGCCCATCTGGCTGGGTTTCCCCAGCCACTCTGGGCAGCTCCCAACAGAATGATAATAATAATAAAAATGTGATAAAACATCAGACATTAAAAACCTCCCTATTCAGAGGAATGGTGCCTCCGACAGTAGAGGGAACCCAACCATTGACAGCCTTATTCTTTTAAAGTCCTCCAACTTTGACCATCTCTACCTCTTCCATAATTTACAGTGGTGCCCTGCAAGACGAATGCCTCGCAAGACAGAAAACTCGCTAGACGAAAGAGTTTTCCGTTTTGGAGGTGCTTCGCAAAATGAATTTCCTATGGGCTTGCTTCGCAAGACGACAATGCCTTGCGAGTTCCTGCGGGGTTTTTCCCCCTTTCCTCCTCCTTTTTCTAAGCCGCTAAGCCACTTATCAGCTGATCCGATCAGCAGATAAGCCGCTAAAAGCCACTAATAGCGCTAATCCGTCAATGGGCTTGCTTCGCAAGATGAAAAAACCGCTAGACGAAGAGAATCACAGAACGGATTCTTTTCGTCTTGCGAGGCACCACTGTATTTAGTGCTGTGTGAAGAAGTACCCTTCTACGCTAAGTTGGATGTCCACAAATTGTAGCACTGCCACAGAGCACCAGAGTGAACTAAAGCAACGATAATAATAATAGTTTTAATATTTATTCCCTGCCCATCTGGCTGGGTTGCCAGCTTGAGGCTGGGCGATAATGGAAAGACACACCTGGACGGACTGCAGGTCTTCTTTGGCTAGCAAAGGCCCCATATCCCCTGGTGCCCAGCTCCCAAAAGACGGGCAGAGCGCCAGTGCAGCATCCCATGCCATGAAGGCGAGTAAAATCTCAGGGGCTGAACTCTGGCTTGTGAACAAGCCTCTCTAGGCCAGTGTTTCTCCGCCAGTTGCAGGTGAACATAGTGACATCTCCTTACAGAGTTCCCATGCATTTGAGGTGCTGGGAGGGGCACTGATCCGACACTGGCTTTAAAAGCGGAAGAGAGGAGGGCATCACACTCCTTTCTGGAACTAGCTCTTCCTGGGCTCCCTTCTCCCTAAATCAGGGTGAGATGCCATCACAAATACAACACAAATTAGAGAGGTCAGCTTGCCTTGCCTTGGGCACGATGCGGGGAAAAGAAATGGGAAATAGGCTCCAGTTCCCTTGGGTTCCTATTTCCCCCATAAACTACCCTTTTCCCAGGTGTTCTGTGCCCCCAAAGGAGGGCTAGCCCTGAATCACAGGACTACGGATTACGTCCTCCTTGAAGCGTTCTTTCCACTAATTTAATTGAAATAGTTTTAGTAAGTTACTCTCACGGAGAGAGTATTTTCTCCCAAGTATGTAAGGATGAGAGGAGGCTGGCGACTCAATGCTCCCTAACAGTTCTTGGTAACAGCAGGACACTGATTAAAATACAAATCCTGTTCGCAGCAGGGCAAGAGGAAAGTGGGACATGCTTTGTGACAATCTTACACACAACATGATGCTCATGCATCCAAACTTGCCCAGCATGCAAACCATGGTCTCTTCAAAGGATGTGCACAGAACAACCCCCCCCCCAAAAAAAATAACATTTGCTCTATTGAAGCGCACTCTCTTACCTCCTGTGTCAAAGCCAAGAATGTGCTTGTCCAAGGTGACAGGCAAGCCCTTGGGGAAAGAAAAGGGAGAAAAGTGTTATGCCTTCTCTTCAACAACTGAATCCATCCAAGTCATCAGATTTGGTGGTGTTGATTCCATTTACTCAACCTAAGTCCTGCAAATGCTAAAATAAGATGCTCCAAGTTGCTAGCTACTTTGATGGCCAGCATTTCCTCACTTCTGCTTCCAAAGATTTCAACCGAGCAACTCTCCCAACATCTGGTGGGCAGGATTGTGGCCTCAGAAGCTAAGGCCCTTGGAAAGGAAGACGCTTAGAAGTTTAAATTAATTTATTCCACAAAGGGGCTGTTTGATGATTCCAGGTCTTTTAAGAACACAAGACAAGCCTACAGAATCAAATCCAAAGGTCCATCAAGTCCAATGGCCTATTCTCACAGGTGCCTTTTGGAAGTCTGCAAGCTGGCCCTGATTTGTGATTTTCCCCGCAGCTTTTAAGATACGGAAGCTCGAGAGGATTTACAAGTCAAAACACCACACGTACGTACCCCTACTTTTTACAAGTGCCATGTGTGATTTCATAGCAAGAAGCAAAAACCCCAACATCTTCCCCAGGTAAAACCAGTTCCCATTTATCAGCTGATTGTCAGCTAGTCTACTGCATCGGGCTCATAGCCTTCGCTGCTACCACCCAAGGATCATGGGTCTGGTGGTCTCAGGCAGGAGACAAGAGAAGGCCTCTGACATTATTCTCGCGCAGGGCAAGTTGCCACGAGGGAACCTGTCAAGCGAGATTAATCGGCAATGTGGTCTCTGAGCGCAGCCAGCTGCTCAGCAGCCACTGAGTTGCCTAGGAAGAATTTTATCAGCTGACCTCCACCTACTCTGCCAGCGGCTGATCTCAGTAAGAGATGTTAAAGCAGCAGGACACAGCGTGACTCTTCCCTCTCTGAATGTTGGCTGCCTGCTGCGTCCCTGGTCTGACTATTTTCATGGATGCATAAATTCCAGCAATCCTTGTGTTCAATTACAGAACTACCATATTTTCCCGCCTGTAAGACGCCCCCCCCGTGTATAAGACGCCCCCTATTTTGGGGGGCTCAGATTTAAGAAAATGGGGGGAGATGGCCCAGAGTATAAGATGCCCCCTAATTTTTGACATTATTTTTTAGAGGGGAAAACCTAGTCTTATACATGGAAAAATACGGCATTTATTTAGCTCCACAGCTCTGGAGAGGGGCTGTGCCCATGGCACTCCTAGGCAAATCCATGAGCTGCTAAAAGCAGCTTGTGCCACAGGAGTTTCTGAGTGCTTTTAGCTCATTCACACCAACTATGTATAGGTGTGGACGCGGGTGGCTCTGTGGTTTAACAGAGGGCTAGGGCTTGCCAATCAGAAGGTCGGCAGTTCAAATCCCTGCGACGGGGTGAGCTCCCGTTGCTCAGTCCCTGCTCCTGCCAACCTAGCAGTTCCAAAGCACGTCAAAGTGCAAGTAGATAAATAGGTACCACTCCAGCGGGAAGGTAAACAGCGTTTCCGTGCTCTGCTCTGGTTCGCCAGAAGCGGCTTAGTTATGCTGGCCACATGACCCAGAAGCTGTCTGCAGACAAACACCGGCTCCCTCGGCCAATAAAGCGAGATGAGCGCCGCAACCCCAGAGTCGGCCACGACTGGATCTAATGGTCAGGGGCCCCTTTACCTTTACTATGTATAGGTGTAGAAGGCACCTCTCTGAAAAGAGGTGCTTTTCATTTAAGGTAACTGTCATGTAATGTGGCTACTTCCGAAATGCGGCCTTCTCTCTGCATCCTTTCTGTGCAGGATCACCTGGGCTGTTGCTGGTTTCAGACCCTGCCAGCTTTATTAACGCAGAGGGATTTCAAGCCATTCAAAGTGGCTGTAATTGAGGCAAAGGGTTCACTGGCTGTACAGAGACAGAGAGTTAGACATACCTCTTTGGACTGATTTGCCTTGGCGACAGCCTCCTGACTCAAACGCTCCTGAACCAAGATGCGAATTGCCTGGGAAGGAAAAAGAAGGCGAAAGCCCATGTAAGTGCTGGAGGATCCCTCTGGCCCAGGATGATCTGGAAGAGCTTACAGAAGCCACATGACATACAGTGGCAAATGATGCAATGAGATCAGGGCATATGGGGCCTAAACTGGCAAGGGCGAGGGAGTTCCTTACTGTGAAGAACTTACACACACAAAAAAAATCAGCGCTGTCTTCCAAGATTGTGCCTTCCTAAGAGGTGGCCAAGTTTTGTTTCAACTGACCTAGTATTTGAATACCGTATTTTTCGCTCTATTGGACGCAGTTTTTCCTCTCCAAAAATTGAGGGGAAATGTGCATCCTATAGAGCGAATGCAGGCTTGTGCCATAGCCGCGCGCAACCCCTCTGGCAAGGAGAGGCTGTGCGGGGCTAAAGGGGAAACCAAAACAGTGAGTGGGATCCATCCTGCTCGCTGCCTTGCCTTCTTCCATAGCTGCGCACAACCCCTCTGGCAGGGAGAGGTTGTGTGCAGCCTGTACGCTGCTCTTTGGTGCTGGGGGGGGGGCATATTTTTTTTCCTTAATTTCCCCCCCTAAAAACTGGGTGCGCCCTATGGTCCGGTGCGCCCTATGGTGCGAAAAATACGGTACATTCCCTTTCCTTTTCCTCCACTTGGCCATATCTGATTCTGCAGTAGCTCCTGGGAGCGGAGGTGGGAGTGAAGAAATAATGGGTGAGATTTTTCAGGCACAAAAACTCTTGCCCCTTAAGCTGCTGCCTCTCAGGCCAAACAAGATGTGACAAATAGTAAACGTGCATTTAAAAAAATCCCGACGACAGCATTTGTTCATGGTTGAGGTTAGTGTGAGCGACCAAGCGGCAATGTACATTCACCCTTTCCCCACCTGCCGTATTTCCACGTGTACCCAGAACCTACAGAGAGAAAACCAGCTTGCAGAGGGATGATTTAGAGGATGGAAAAAATGTCAGGAATGCCACCATTTGGCCTCTTCTCTGCTCTAAACTACTCTCCCAGAACTGCTTTCCCCTAAACAAAGCAACCTCTAGGATTTAAACACACATTATCTGCATATAAATATTTAGGTTGGCCATATAGGCTAGGCCTCCACACAAGTGTGAATGGATAACTGGATGACTGTGGTGGCGCTGGGTACATCACCCATGCAGGTCCCACAGGCATAAATCACAACTATCACATGGCTAAAGATGGGCTTGGAATTCTGACAAACTCCTTTTGTTTTGTGCTGACTCGGACACCCTGCACAAACCTCGGGACCTTGGCTGCATTTCAAAGTCTGCCATTGCAACAAAGATGGATTTTAAAGAACCGATGCCAGTTACTTCTGCCTGTGCCCAGTCTTCTGACATGGTCAACAAGCTCAGTTTTGCTTCTATCTCTTTCCATGGGGAAAAGGCAGCACCAAATATCAACAGAGAAATTGTGGCCATAGCACAAACAACCGCCGTGCTTGTTTCCAAGGCTACCAAAGTTCCTTCAGGGGGTCTTTACTATTTGTGCCTCAGTAAAGGGACGCAGGTGGCACTGTGGGTTAAACCACAGAGCCTAGGACTTGCCGATCAAAAGGTCGGCGGTTCGAATCCCCGCGACGGGGTGAGCTCCCGTTGCTCGGTCCCTGCTCCTGCCAACCTAGCAGTTTGAAAGCACGTCAAAGTGCAAGTAGATCAATAGGTACCACTCCGGCGGGAAGGTAAACGGCGTTTCCGTGCGCAGCTCTGGTTTGCCAGAAGCGGCTTAGTCATGCTGGCCACATGACCCGGAAGCTGTACGCCGGCTCCCTTGGCCAATAAAGCGAGATGAGCGCCGCAACCCGAGTCGGTCACAAGTGGACCTAATAGTCAGGGGTCCCTTTACCTTTACCTTTAAAGGGCAGAGAGACCAGGAGCCTCAATGCAAGGGCCACCCACCTCACAGCAAACCTAGATTTAGCTGAAGCAGGAGCAGAGCCACAGCACATTTACTCCCGAGTAAGTCCCACAGAATGAAGCTGGCAGGGCTTACTTGTGAGTAAACACACTCTGGCCTGAGATGCACAACTCAGGAGTCAGTTACTTGGGAAACTTCTGAAGCTCTCTTTTAGATGAACTGCTCTTATGGCAGGAGGTTTTTTTAAAATATATGTTTAAGCACCCCTTTCAATGACAGGATGGTAGCGTGAAGATCAGCATTAAGAATGGTTTCCTAGCTTTAAATGCAGTTGGTAATTGGAATAAGTAATTATCCTGCCACTGAAAGGTGTGCAGGAGTAGCTAAAGAGAGGACTTTCGAAAGTGTCAGTGATTCGTGAAGGGTGAAGGGCAGAGGCTGGACAATATGCCCTACAAGTCCCCTTCCTCTTCAAAACCTCTCACCCCAAACTCATTCTAGGCTACCAATTAAAATAGAAAAATTAACACATTTAGCAGCTTTTTTGCGGAAGGGGAGTGGTCAGCATGCTTGTTCAAACCATTTAAAAAACCACTTTTAATCTACTGCAGTTTGTATTTATGAAGGAAGAACAGGCTGCTAATGAGCTAACCTTGAGCATCACCAAATAGTCATCATGACGCTGGATCTGAAGGAGGTTCGCCAAAGCCATCACACCAGCCTTAAAGTCAGGGTTGTTTACTGTGGAAAAGCACACACACACACACAAGTTGATTCCCCTCGAAAATAGTAACAGCATGAAATTCTCTTTGGAATTGCTTAATCCAGGTGCCACCTTTTACAGCAAGAGGGGGGAACCTGTGGCTCCTAAGTCTAATTTCATGCAGGTGGGGGAAGCGGAGATGAATGGAGCAATTGAAGGAATTGGCGGGGAGGGGATCTTCTGGTGTTCAGACTTTTTGGTAAAAGTGATTTATCCCTTTCCTGGCAGCCTGGGGAAGGTGTGTGGGGAGAAAGGATAGTCCCACCCACTTTTGGCCCTGGCCCCTCCCACCGCTGGCTTCGGCCCCACCCACTGCCTGCATGCAACTCCTGAAAGATTACCACCCCCCAAGGGAATGTGGCCCTGGAGACACTGTTCCTGTTTCATGGCATGAAATACGGTGGCTTTTTCACTCACCATCCAGGTTGATGAGGGGTTCTGCATTTTTAGATGCGTTGTCTGCGTTCTTAGCCCCCTCAGGCGTGGAGTCCTTATACTTGTCAGCTGTTGAAACAAAAGCCGTTCTGGCCCGTGAGTGACAAAGGGGTTTTAGAGGACTATGGATGAGCTAAAAATGAAAGGAAGCAGCCCCAGGCCAACAAAGGAAACAGGCACTGAACTATTCTTCTCCGTGAGAACAGCTTGTGCACAGAACGGCAGCAGCTGTCCAAGATGCCCGCAGCCTTCGCGTCAGAAGCCTGTCAATTGCTAATAAAAATGATGACACTTAAGTAGCAGCTGAACATGGAAAGAAAACAACAGATTTTCTGAACAATGGGGGAAACTGAGAAGCACTGCCCAAATTCAGGAAAACGTGAGGCCAAAACTATACATTTGGCAAAGAACCCAATGTGGGTATCAGCAAAGAGTTGCAAATTGGCAAAGTGGAAAACTGGCAGGCAGGCAAAGGGTATTTATGTGCCCTTAAAACTTTCCTCTACTCTCTTTTGCTGTTCCTTGCGAACCCTGGATTCCGTGGGCTGGCCAGGTTAAAAAAAACCCAACGGCAATAGCTGGGGTGGTGGTTTCAGAGAAAAAGCTATTGGGGGCAGGGAAAGAGTTCATGTTTCCCCCTTGCAGCTATTTGACAGAGAGCCAGGCTCCCGATCCTGAGTGTCTGTCACATGTAGTAACTGAGTGTGATAGAAAACTCAGGCTTGCGGATAATCAAGGGCAAAACTGTGAGTCAAAAATCTCTGGACTCTCAAGACAATGTCCCACTGATGATGACAGAACTCAGGTGGCTTCCAAATTGATTTGTTCAAGATTACAGCCTTACACGACAGACTTATTCTGAACTGGAAGTTTGGGTGTGAGAGGCACAAATACAAGATGGCTTGAGAGCAGTACATGTGAAAAGGATCTAGGAGTCTTGGTTGACCACAAACTTGACATGAGGCAACAGTGTGACGCGGCAGCTAAAAAAGCCAATGCAATTCTGGGCTGCATCAATAGGAGTATAGCATCTAGATCAAGGGAAGTAATAGTGCCACTGTATTCTGCTCTGGTCAGACCTCACCTGGAGTACTGTGTCCAGTTCTGGGCACCACAATTCAAGAAGGACACTGACAAACTGGAACGTGTCCAGAGGAGGGCAACCAAAATGGTCCAAGGCCTGGAAACGATGCCTTATGAGGAACGGCTAAGGGAGCTGGGCATGTTTAGCCTGGAGAAGAGGAGGTTAAGGGGTGATATGATAGCCATGTTCAAATATATAAAAGGATGTCACCTAGAGGAGGGAGAAAGGTTGTTTTCTGCTGCTCCAGAGAAGCGGACACAGAGCAATGGATCCAAACTACAAGAAAGAAGATTCCACCTAAACATTAGGAAGAACTTCCTGACAGTAAGAGCTGTTCGACAGTGGAATTTGCTGCCAAGGAGTGTGGTGGAGTCTCCTACTTTGGAGGTCTTTAAGCAGAGGCTTGACAACCATATGTCAGGAGTGCTCTGATGGTGTTTCCTGCTTGGCAGGGGGTTGGACTCGATGGCCCTTGTGGTCTCTTCCAACTCTATGATTCTATGATTCTATGTGTGCTTGAGCCTCTAACTTCCGTGGCCTCGCTGATGCCTAGCGACTGAATCCTGCTAACTTCCGAGTGATATAGACATGTGAAGTCTCTCCACGCCTTGTGTGAGCTCCCTTCACCCTACACCTCTTGCAGCAATGGCATGAGATTCAACACTATTTGGGCAACTGAGAAAGTAAGAAATAAAGCTTAAGCCGTAACAGAAGAGTTACAGCACAATCCTGGGCATTTCTCCCCAAGGCACATTCTATTGAGATCAACGACACTCACTCTGAGGCAAGGTGCTGCCCTTTTAAAGACTCCAGCCTTGGAATGAAATAAAGGAGTATTCCCTTTATGCACCTTAAAAAACTACAGCCACAGATTAAGAGTAAATTACAGTGTTAATTGGCACGTACTTTCTGGCCTCTTTCTGGCTCAGCTTGAAAAACAGAACTGCAAAGGAAAGGGATCTAATATAGCCTTTGAAGACAAGGGAGAGTGAAAAGTCAAACATACCGTTGTCTCCATACTCAAGCCTGACTGCCAGTCCCAAAAGCCAGTCAATTGTTTCTTGTCGCTCTTGGATGTTGAAGGGACAATTCACATCTTTAAGGTACTGTGAAAAACAAGAAGAAGATTGAACTAAGAACCTTCGATGATTCATAAGAAATTAACAAACACTGCAGGTTTGTCTGGGAGAGCAGCTTCCCAGGCAATGGGCATCTTGACTTGGAGGGTAGCACTAAGGAATTGAGGAGGGGGGCAGAAATAGAAAATTGCTGCTGCTGCTCCTCCTCCTTGCCTGGGTAAACCTAACATTTATCAGTTTGTAAGGGCTCAACACACAAACTGCATACGAAAGCCACGCCCTTGCCTTGGGCCTGCAACAATTTGTCTGCAGCTAAACATGCCTGGCCAATGCCAGAATGGGAGATCACTTGGGAATCTCATCTATGCCACCTTGAACTTCATGGGGAAGAAAGGTGGGATATAAATCTAACACAGACAAAGGAAAAGGCCCTCAATGGCTACAAGCCATGATGGGTATGTTCTACACCTGTTATCAGAGGCAATAAATGCCTCTGAATATCAGCTGCTGGGAACTGCTGGAGGGGAGGATGGTCTTGCATTTGGGGCACCTGGCTGGCCACAGTGATGCTGGTCTTCAGGGGTCAGCAAACTTTTTCAGCAGGGGGCCGGTCTACTGTCCCTCAGACCTTGTGGGGGGCCGGACTATCTCTCTCTCTCTATATATATATATATATATATGGGGGGGGGGGAATGAACGAACTCCTATGCCCCACAAATAACCCAGAGATGCATTTTACATAAAAGGACACATTCTACTCATGTAAAAGCACACCAATTCCCGGGCCGTTTGCGGGCCGGATTTAGAAGGCGATTGGGCTGGATCCGGCCTCTGGGCCTTAGTTTGCCTACCCATGGTCTTGATCAGCAGTTCTCAACCTGTGGGTCCCCAGATGTTGTTGGACTACAACTTCCATCACCCCTATCTAGCAAGGCCAGAGCTCAGGGATGATGGGGAGTTGTAGTCCAACAACATCTGGGGACCCACAGGTTGAGAACCGCTGGTCTAGGTGGTCCCTTTTGCCTGATCCAGCACAGCTCTGTTTATGTTCTCAAAGAAATGATGAATTGGGCATTTTGACTCTGCAAAGCAAAGGAATGCAGAAGCACAAACATGGTCGTGTGACACTGTTCACAGCAAGGGGTCTTGGGGCAGGAGCTGCCACTGACAGATCACACTGATAAGCATTTCCAGACCGGAAATAATAACTGTTAGCATCAACTAAGGTTTCAAGAAGTACTACCTTTTCAAAAGACTTTGTCCATTCTGCAGCATTGTGGATGTTTCTCAGATTCCCTCTGTCTTCAATTTTGTAGTGTCTGATTTTCTGGTCTTCAAGCCAAACAATAAAGTTTCGAAATTCAGTTTCATCTGTGATAACAGATTAACAAAGTCACATTGATGATGTCAAAGTCTATCCCAAGTCATTGAATCCACCAAAGGATTTATGCTACTAGAGCTTTCCAAACGTTTCATGTCGGTGACACGCTTTTTAGACAAGCATCATTTTGTAATTTAGTTTTATTAGCAAACCGGAGGTTAAACTAACCCCTTTCCAGGAAAGCAGGGAGTGTTTGCGTGACACCCCTACGCACAGCAGCTGACAAACTTAACGTGTTGCAACACACAGTTTGGAAAGCTCTGGGCTGAAGGGTAAACTGCATAAGGAAAACAAAGCAGACTAACAGAGGATGTACCAGAAGACCCTTGAACACATTAAATGAAAATGTGTTTCATTTCATTCATTCATTCATTTTATTTGTATGCAGCTTTTCAACCCAAAAAACATGTTCAAATTGGCTTACAACAAAGAAACAGAGATGCATTTCAGATAAATTTTTATTAGTTTTGCAACAGAAAAGAATAAAATAAAAGATATGCTTGACAAACACAGAGTAAAAAAAAAATAATAGTAACACAGCAACCAAACACACCATATATACAATAAAATATTATCACCTATCAAATTAACATTGTCATCTCTTTCTGGACTTCCTTCAGCCTGCCCGTAAATCTTCCGCAATAAATCTCTAAAAATACACATTGCCTAGTTTGTATTGCCGTTGAACATTCTTCTACCTCTATTTTCCGTGAGCAATACCTCTTAAATTTTCACAGTGCTTCTCTAAATCCCCTTAACGATATTTGACCTTTACTAATATATTCCAAGTAATCCACATACTTCCCCCAGTCCTCGATAAACTTTTGGTCTCTCAAATGTCTAATCTTTCCCGTTAATCTATCCAGATCCGCGTAGTCTAGTACCTTCGCTCTCCACTCCTCTATTGTTGGCATTTCCTTTTTTTTCCACTTCTGAGCAAGGATTATCCTTGCTGCTGTAACTGCATAGTAAACAAATTTATGGTCTTTCTTTTTTATCTCGTTCCCCAACATCCCCAGCAGGAAGATTTCGGGTTTTTTAGCAAACGTATATTTTAACACCTTTTTTAATTCGATGTATACTTCTTCCCAAAATTTTTTCACTCTCCCACACTCCCACCACATGTGGAAGAAAGCACCCTCCTTCTCTTCGCATTTCCAACATTTACTGTCTACTTTGTACATTTTAGATAGTTTCACAGGTGTTATATACCACCTGTAAAACATCTTCATAACGTTCTCTTTCACAGTCATACATGCAGTAAAGTCCAGACCTTCTTTCCATAAGATTTCCCACTCTTCAAACTGTATAGCATGACCCACATCACTAGCCCATCGAATCATCACTGCCTTAACTTCTTCATCTGCCAGGTTCCAATCCAGCAGCATCCTATACATTCTAGATATTATTTTCACCTCTTTATTTATAATTTCTGTCTGGAATTTTGATTCTTTGTCTGCATACCCTCTATCTTTGGTCTCTTTTCTAAACATCTCGTTGATTTGGAAGTGGTGCAGCCAGTCATAGACATATTGCTTAGTCTGCTCATACGGTTTTAGTTTCCATTTACCATCCTCTTTCATTAACAGCTGTTCGTAGGTTGCCCAGTCACCTTCCATATTAATTTTCTTAATACTCATCACTTCGAGGGGTGAGAGCCAATGGGGAATCTTAGGTTCTAGTATGTTCTTATATCTTTCCCATATTTCAATAAGTGGGCCTCTGAAGATGTGATCTTCAAACCCCTTATGCGCTTTCTTCTTGCCGCACCAAAGGTAGGCATGCCAACCGAACCTGTTGTTGAAACCCTCTAAATCAAGTAATTCCTTGTTCTCTAACTTAACCCAGTCTTTTATCCAGCAGAGGCTTACTGCCTCGTAGTAAAGTCGCAAATCCGGTAGGGCAAAACCTCCCCTTTCCCTTCTATCTGTCAGCAATTTATATTTTATGCGGGGTTTTTTGCCCTGCCAGATGAATCTTGATAATACTCTCTGCCATTCTTTAAACGTTCGGTTCCCTTTAATTATGGGAATTGATTGAAATAAGAATAGTACCCTCGGCAATACATTCATCTTAATAGTATTAATCCTTCCCCAAAGGGATAGTTTCAGTCCTCCCCATACTTCCAGGTCTTTTCTTATATCTCTCCACACTGGCTCGTAATTATTTTTAAATAAATCTATATTTTTAGGTGTGAGCCAGATACCCAAATATTTCACTTTCTTAACCACCTGTATCTGTGACTGGTTTTGGATTATTTCTATTGCGTTTTGTTCCATATTCTTTGCCATCAACTTTGTTTTTCCTTTATTTAATTTAAAGCCTGCTATTTCTCCGAATTTGTCTATTTCCTTTAAAATTTCTTCTATCGTAGTTATTGGGTCTTCCGTCATTATGACTAGGTCGTCTGCAAATGCTTTGGTCTTGTAGGCATGATGTCCGATTGTTATTCCTTTAATTTTCTCATTTTGTCTAATAGAGTTCAACAGTACTTCCAATACTATTATGAACAGCAGCGGGGAAAGTGATGCATTTCAAACAAACACTACAAAAACAATTTCATATCATAGCAAAATAACACAGCAACAATTTCATAACCTAACAAAACAATAGCAAATATAACAACATACAAAAAACCCACATTCCAATACTATAATTATAGCATACACAATCCAATAGCAATAATAATAATAATAATAATAATAATAATAATAATAATAATAATAATAATAATAATTAAAAAAAACAACTGTATCAGAGCACTTCCCTCGACTGACCACTGAGTGCACCACACAGGGAAGCTAAGTTAAGCTAAGCAGATATATAAGATTGAATATTTATTTATTAAGATACAAAATTACAAACTCAATAATAAAGTTACAAAATAATAACAAGGAAGTCACACACAGGTGGAGGGAAGACACAGGGCAAGAAATAAGAAATGGATAAATGATGGTGCATAATGAAATGTGAAAATATGAATTTGCGACTATAACGTATATGTATCAATATGTAAAGATTTAGTATATGTATTGCAACATTAATAATAAATTAGGTGCATAATAATAACAATTGTCCAGGGCAGCTGTCTACCAGCTCCATCTGGGATGCAGGATGAGACCCTCCCTGCCCGCAGACTGTATCGCCAGAGTGGTGCATGCTCTGGTTATCTCCCGCTTGGACTATTGCAATGCGCTCTACGTGGGGCTACCTTTGAAGGTGACCCGGAAACTACAACTAATCCAGAATGCGGCAGCTAGACTGGTGACTGGGAGTGGCCGCCGAGACCACATAACACCAGTCTTGAAAGACCTACACTGGCTCCCAGTAGGTTTCCGAGCACAATTCAAAGTGTTGGTGCTGACCTTGAAAGCCCTAAACGGCCTCGGTCCAGTATACCTGAAGGAGCGTCTCCACCCCCATCGTTCTGAGGTCCAGCGCCGAGGGCCTTCTGGCAGTTCCCTCATTGCGAGAAGTGAGGTTGCAGTGAACCTGGTAGAGGGCCTTCTTGGTGGTGGCACCCGCCCTGTGAAACGCCCTCCCAGCAGATGTCAAAGAGAACAACAACTACCAAACTTTTAGAAGACATCTGTTCAGGGAAGCTTTTAATGTTTAATAGGTTATTGTATTTTTAGTGTTTTGTTGGAAGCCGCCCAGAGTGGCTGGGGGATAAATAAATTAAATTAATATTATTAATTTTAATTAATATTATTAATTATTAATATTATTAATTAATATTAGTAAATATTATTAATTTGCGTGAATTGAGCACAGCACACGCGAGTCAGAGTAACGTGTGAACCGAGCTGGGATGGGGGCAGGGGGAGAGGAAGAAGACGACCAAAGGCGCCAAGGGGCGTGGCCAAGACGGCCACGGGGCGGCGCTACGGGGACCACGTGAGCACGCATGCGCGCTGCGGGGCGAGCCGCCGGCCACGACGGAGAGGAAAGGCGCCGGCGAGAGTTTGGGCCTAGCCGCCTCACCTCGGCAGTTGAACCCGGCCGGGTTGTGGTAGTCAAGCGCTGACAGCTTCCGCCGGAACATGGCGCCGCGCCTCGGGAGAGCAAGGTCTGCCCGGCTCGGTTGCCGCCGCCGCCGCCTCAGCGAGAAGCGCCTCAGTCGCTGCGAAGAAGACGGCGAGAGGCTGAGCGCGCCTGCGCAGCAGAGGCTGGGGTGGGCGGAGCTGCGAGGGGGCTATAAGCCCGCGGTGGCCAATCGGTGCTCGCGCCGAGCCGAGTGGGCGGGGCGAGCAGGAGGTGAGAATGGGCGCGACTTAAAGAGAGGAGGGGAAGGGATCGGGAAGGAGGCGCCGAAGATGTTGACTGACAGGCGCTCTGGCGAATAGAGGCGAGAGGTGGAAGAGGCTTGGGAGGAAGGAAAGGGATGCTGAGGAGGACGGCGCCATAGACTTGTAACGTGTAGAGGGAGGCGGAGGGCTGGATTCCGGGGCCAGTTCAAACTTTTTATTTTGCCAGCCATAAAAATCGTTGGTTACAATAATGGGTTTGGGGGAAAGAGTGATTGCTCTAAACAAAACGGTTTTGTTCAAAGGCTTTTTAGGCAGACGGAGGGCAACAGGAAGGACGAAAGCTTCCCCTGTTGAATATCTGCCTGCTGCCTAGATTTTTAGATTAGATAAATTTATTGTCATTGTCCGTATATACACAGTATGCACAGCAACGAAAATCAAACACCCACCCAAAGACCGGGTACACATATACATTTGCACGTATCTCCGAGCTCTCATCCTATTTGGACATAATCTATAAAACATACATAGTCCAGAATATAACATGACCTATTTAAGGCATAAAGGTAAAGGTAAAGGTACCCCTGCCCGAACGGGCCAGTCTTGACAGACTCTGGGGTTTGTGCGCCCATCTCACTCAAGAGGCCGGGGGCCAGCGCTGTCCAAAGACACTTCCGGGTCACGTGGCCAGCATGACAAAGCTGCATCTGGCGAGCCAGCGCAGCACACGGAACGCCGTTTACCTTCCCGCTGGAGTGGTACCTATTTATCTACTTGCACCCGGGGGTGCTTTCGAACTGCTAGGTGGGCAGGCGCTGGGACCGAGCAGCGGGAGCGCACCCCGCCGCGGGGATTCGAACCGCCGACCTTTCGATCGGCAAGCCCTAGGCGCTGAGGCTTTTACCCACAGCGCCACCCGCATAACATAACCTAAAACCTATCTCATTCCTTCCTCTCCCTACTTACTCAACCTTGCAACTGGCCCTGAGATCATTATTTAGTGCAATCAGAGCTCTTGGATAGAAACTATTTCGAAGGCGTGTGGTTCGTGTTTTCATTGTCCAATATCTTCTGCCCGAAGGCAATAGTTCAAAGAAGTTATGAGCAGGGTGGGTGGGATCTCTCAGAATGTTATGTGACTTCTTCAGGATGCGAGTGCAACGTTGGAGCTTGCCTTTTGTTTGCATGTGTTTCAAGAAATCCTGCTAACAGCATCTGGCTAGTGGGATGGAGTAAAGGATTTCCCTATTTTTCAAAAGAGGATATTCCACAGTTCAGGCCAATGGAGATTTAAATCGATTTTTAAAAATCTGATCCATTTTCTAGAGTGATTTATTGGACAGGTGGAGTTAAAGCTCACTCTTGTTTTTATTTTACAAAAGAACATTAAAAAAAATTAATAGTTTTGTTTGTTTGGATTATATTTTGTTGTTGGATTTTTATAGGAGCCACCCTGGAAGCCAATTGAAAGGGTGGCACTCATAACTTTCAGATATCACACTTCATCATTTAGAAGCCAAAGCTGTCTTAGACGGCAGCTGTATGTCCACAACTAAGATTTCTGCATCATTGAACTAAGTGGGGTTACTTCTGAGCAGACATGTAAGCAAGCCACTCTGGGAGCCTTTTTGGCTGAAGAGTAGAATACAAATGCTAGTCTAAATAAAGCTTTGCAGAAATGTTTTGAACATCCACTCGCTGCTCATAAACGTGATTTCAGAGAATCCTCACTGTGCTGTTTTCGCACCAAGAGCAAACAGCTCCAGAAATTTGAACCTGGGTCTCCGTAGCCCGTATACTATGCCCAAGACAAAAACGAGGTGTCTCTTCTGTGCCACAACCTACTTCCTTCCCTGGAGTTGCTGTGGTTATCAGGTCAGTGGGCTTTTGCCCAAACTATCCAGCAGAGGGCTTTTTGCAGAAGGAATCAACTCGCAGCTCTCTGTGGCGAGCTTGTCATATCGAGACAAAGCTCCCACAAATTATTATAACAGATGCTTGCTGATAACGGCACGGCAAGATGGATATGGAGCACACAAGGACCATCTTTCTTGGAGGTGTTACTTTCGAAGGAGCAGAGAGTCGGCCCAGGATACCTGAAGGAGCATTTCCACCCCCCAGGACACTGAGGTCCAGCGCCGAGGGCCTTCTGGCGGTTCCCTCCCTGCAAGAAGTGAGGTTACAGGGAACCAAGCAGAGGGCCTTCTCGGTGGTGGAGCCCACCCTGTGGAACACACTCCCTTCAGATGTCAAAGAAATCCAGCCAGATGGGTGGGATATAAATAATAAATAAATAATAATAATACAATCATACCTCATGTTACGTTTGCTTCAGGTTGCGTGTTTTCAGGTTGCATCCCGCGACGACCCGGAAGTACCGGAAAGGGTTACTTCTGGGTTTCGCTGCTTGCGCATGCGCAGACACACAAAATGAGGTCGTGTGCATGCGCAGAAGCGACGAATCGCGACCTGCAGACGCGGGTTGCGTGCTTTTCAGGTTGTAAACAGGCCTCCGGAACGGATACCCTTCGCAACCAGAGGTACCAGAGATACTACTGAGGGCATTCTTGGTGGTGGCTCCCGCCCTGTGGAACACCCTCCCTTCAGATGTGAAGGAAATAAGCAGCTATCCTATCTTTAAAAGACATCTGAAGGCAGCCTAATCCTTTACAGCCATCCAAGTTGGACACAATCACCAGCTCTTGTGGGTTCCCCATATTGCCAGCAGGATGAGAAAGCACATGCCGCCTCCCCTCACTCACCGTACAGCCATCAGAGCTGGCGGCAGCTACAGATGCTTCTAATAATCTCTCTTCCAATGCCCGTTTCATCCAGGGAGCCTCCAGCCCCCTCCCGCTTTGTACTTTGTCTATCGTGTCGTACAAACCTGGGAGGAAACAAGGCACCCTCTTCCACCAGCCCAGTGGTTCAAGAGTGGACAGTTCCACCCCTCTGGGCATGGTGGGATTGCCTAGTGGGCCTGTTAAGAGGCAAGGGAGCGGCAGAGGGGCAAATGAGCTGTGTATGTCATAGGTGGAATCTTCTTTCTTGTAGTTTGGATCCATTGCTCCGTGTCCGCTTCTGTGGAGCAGCAGAAAACAACCTTTCTCCCTCCTCTATGTGACATCCTTTTATATATTTGAACATGGCTATCATATCACCCCTTAACCTCCAGGCTAAACATGCCCAGCTCCCTTAGCCGTTCCTCATAAGGCATCGTTTCCAGGCCTTGGACCATTTTGGTTGCCCTCCTCTGGACATGTTCCAGTTTGTCAGTGTCCTTCTTGAACTGTGGTGCCCAGAACTGGACACAGTACTCCAGGTGAGGTCTGACCAGAGCAGAATACAGTGGCACTATTACTTCCCTTCATCTAGATGCTATACTCCTATTGATGCAGCCCAGAATTGCATTGGCTTTTTTAGCTGCCGCGTCACAGTGTTGGCTCATGTACCCAGATCAAGGGAAGTCATAGTCCCACTCTCTTCTGCCTTGGTCAGACCACACCTGGAATACTGCATCCAATTCTGGGTGCCACAATTTAAGAAGGACATTGACAAGCTGGAAGGTGTGCAGAGGAGGGAGAACAAGATGATCAAGGGTGTGGAAACCAAGCCTTGTGAGGAACGGTTGAAGGAGCTGGGTATGTTTAGCCTGGAAAAGAGGAGACTGAGGGGAAATAGGATAGCCATCTTCAAATATCTCAAGGGCTGTCACATGGAAGATGTTTTCTCCTGCTCTGGAGGGTTGGACTCGAACCCATGGCTTCAAGTCACGAGAAAGGAGATTCCGGCTAAACATCAGGAAGAGCTTTCTGACAGCAACAGCTGCTCAAAAGTAAGACACTCTCCCTCAGGTGGTGGACTCTCCTTTCTTGGAGGTTTTTATGCAGATATTGGACAGCCATCTGTCCTGGATGCTTTAGCTGAGATTCCTGCATTGCAGGGGCTTGGTCTAGATGACCCTGAAGGTCCCTTCCAACTCTAGGATTTTATGAAATGACTACCACACTTTGAAAAACTAGTATCTCTGGATCAGGCTTATCCCCCCCCCCCTTTTTAGTTAATTCATAGTTTTGGGTGGATTCTGAATGTGCAAATGTGTGTCGAATTTTATTGTGCTATTATTGTCCGTGGTGGGTTGTGCAAGCCACTATTCTGAATGCTTTCTATAGGGTAGTGGGATATCTTTAGGGAACCAAGGGAGCAGCAGCTCCCCCCCCCCCCAAATTTGGGAACCGCTGCTTTAGCCCAGCAAAGCATCCCCGACATGGGGACAGCTTTGCCTTCTGAGATGGTGACCACTGCGTATAGAACTATCTGCAGTCTGATGATGCTCACTGTAACGGCACCATAGGAGCAGGACAGAAGTCTGCGATATAAGGAGATGAAAAGGACGAGTCAAAATGCCCCATCAATCACAACATACAGTTTTTACTTGCAGAACAAACAACAAAAAAAAGCTACCAAATACAAGTGTTAGAAAAACAGTGGTAGTAACTACGTCGGGAATGTACACGGCGGCCTCCCAGGCCCTTCCGAAGCTATGGCACATCCTTAGTTAAATCCTTGGAAAAGAACAAAATTGGCCGAGGCTGAACAGCAACTGCAATTCTGGGCCCCCGTCCCCCTCGCGTGGCGCTACTCTAAAAACGCTACATACACACAAGACCCAAATGCTAAGGAACATCGGAATAAATCTAGCCTGCTGCGATAATTTTACGATTCAACATAAATAACTGAGTGACTTGGGGGGGGGCACAAAAAAGGAATAAGGATATTATGTACATACACACACAGATACACAACCCTTTTCAACCATGCTCTGCGCAACCCTCTTTTTTTTTTTTTTGAAAGAAAAAGACAAAAGGGTTTTTGTCTGGCAAGAGCGTAAGTGGACATCAATTTTACTCTTTTACACATTCCCCCCTCCCTCTCCAGACAACTCTGCAGATGTCAAGATCTTTAGCCTTGTAACGTAGAGCAACATCACCATTCCATTCTCCCAAGAAGGCAGCCGTTTTCTTTTCTTTTTTTATCATGCACTTCTCTGTAAACTTCCAGGCCATTTTGATTTTATGTTTTAAATTGGGTGGACTCTGGAAACACGTCCACGTTGCTGAAAAAATCTCTACATCAGTGTCCAGGGCGGCCCAAATTGGGGTCACAGGCTCCTGTGAGGTTTACAGAATGGCGCAGAAAAACTTCTTCTCCCTAAAGGGGTTTTCTGAAGCAGGGACGGGGGTCAATAGAGGGTCTTCTTTGGCGTGGGCTTCGCAGTACGCCATCAGGTCTGCAGCGGCTTTCGACACCTGGGAGGAAAGAGAGAGGAGGTCAATTTCCCCGGAAAGCAGTTCTCAAAGAGCAGCTACTTTGGCAAGGAAGCCCACGGAGGCAGAAGATGGAGACCTTAAACCCTCTAGATATTAATAGACTCTCAACATGCACAAAGTCAATGCGAGTTTTCCTCCAACCGCAACAGAAATCTCCCCTCCTGTAGCAAAGAATCATAGACACCGAGTGACAACAGGACTGCTCAAGGTGCCCCAGCTATAAAATTGGAGAAATCGAGAGAGATATAACCGCACTGGCAGCATATCTCTTCTCGTATCCAAAAATGCAATAATAATAATAATAATTTTTATTTACACCCCGCCCTCCCCAGCCAAGGCTGGGCTCAGGGCGGCTAACAAGCAATAATAAAAACAAGTTGAATGAATACAACTTAAAAACAAAATACAACATTAAATATTGAAACATTAAAATATTAAAATGTAGCCTCATCGCATGAAGAGAAAGGAAAAGAAAAAAGAAAGAGGGGGAGGGAATCAAATTGGCTCCAAGCCAAAGGCCAGGCGGAACAACTCTGTCTTACAGGCCCTGCGGAAAGAAATCAGATCCTGCAGGGCCCTGGTCTCATGAGGCAGAGCGTTCCACCAGGCTGGGGCCAGTGTTGAAAAGGCCCTGGCTCTGGTAGGGGCTAATCTGACTTCCTTATGGGACCTCTAGAGTGTTGCTATTTATGGACCTTGAGGCTCTCCGTGGGGCATACCGGGAGAGGCAGTTCCGTAGGTACAAAGGTCTCTAGATATTAGTGGACTCTTAATTTGCACAAAGTCAATGCGAGTTTTCCTCCGACTGCAACAGAAATCTACCCTCCTGTAGCAAAGAATCATAGACACCGAGAGACAACAGGACTGCTCAAGGTGCCCGGACTATACAATTGGAGAAATCGAGGGAGAGATAGCTGCACCGGCAGCATATCTCTTTCTCATATACAAAAATGCAAGAAGGGCTTTTACACTCGCCAGAAGCTCGGCACTGCCCTCGCTGGTCCTGGAAGGATTCTTTTTTAAAAAGTCCCATATGCTCAGAGATTTTGCGCCTGTTCATTGGGGGAGATAGGAAGCCCAGAGCACTTGTTCTTTAGATGTCCCTTTTATGAAGAGGCACATAGTGAGACCATTGATCCCCTGCTGGTGAGGCTCACTGACCTCCCGGAAAAGCAAAAATTCAACCTTTTCCTGTCAGGAGGCAGTGATGGCCATCAACTTTGATGGCTTTAAAAGAGGATCAGACATGATCATGGAGGAGAGGGCTATTCTCTGCCTCCACAATCTCAGACTCTTGTCCTCAGGTCCTGCTTGCGGGTTTCGCACGTGCATCTGGTTCGTCACTGTGAGAACAGGATCTGGACTAGATGGGCCATTGGGCAGATCCAGCAGGTTATTTTTATGTTCTTATTGCGTAATCTCACAGCGGTGGCTGTGAGAAGCCGTGGTGGTGAGTATCTTTTGGGTATTCTCTCTCTCTGTGTGAGAATCCTTTGTTCCACAAAGAACAAAGGAGCAGAAGGCCGGGTTTGTTTGGTCCACGCATTGACATTTTTTGTGGGAACTGTCCTTTGGACATGCGCAGTGCGGCAGGAAGTACTGGTAACAATGGTCCTGTGCAACTTGTAACTTGTTGTGAGTCTCTTGCTTGAGCCTTGCGGTGAGAGAAGCAGAGAGAGAGGGAGAGTCTTGGACTCTTGTTGGACTCTAAGCTACCTTTGAAGGTGACCCGGAAACTGCAATTAATCCAGAATGTGGCATCTAGACTGGTGACTGGGAGCGACCGCCGGGACCACATAACACCAGTCCTGAAAGACCTGCATTGGCTCCCAGTACGTTTCCGAGCACAATTCAAAGTGTTGGTGCTGACCTTTAAAGCGTCTCCACCCCCATCGTTCAGCCCAGACACTGAGATCCAGCGCCGAGGGCCTTCTGGTGGTTCCCTTACTGCGAGAAGGCAAGTTACAGGGAACCAGACAGAGGGCCTTCTTGGTGGCGGCACCCGCCCTGTGGAACGCCCTCCCACCAGATGTCAAAGAGAAAAATAACTACCAAACTTTTAGAAGACATCTGAAGGCAGCCCTGTTTAGGAAAGCTTTTAATGTTTAATAGGTTATTATATTTTAGTGTTTTGTTGAAAGCCGCCCAGAGTGGCTGGGGAAACT
Organism: Podarcis vaucheri; assembly: GCF_965113315.1. NCBI lineage: Eukaryota > Metazoa > Chordata > Lepidosauria > Squamata > Lacertidae > Podarcis > Podarcis vaucheri. The sequence continues at coordinate 5,059,953 of NC_138759.1, forward strand.
CAGCCAGATGGGTGGGGTATAAATAATTTTATTATTAATTATTATTATTAGGTAAAGGTAAAGGGACCCCTGACCATTAGGTCCAGTCGTGACCGACTCTGGGGTTGTGGTGCTCATCTCGCTTTATTGGCCGAGGGAGCCGGCATACAGCTTCCGGGTCATGTGGACAGCATGACCAAGCCGCTTCTGGTGAACCAGAGCAGTGCATGGAAACGCCGTTTACCTTCCCGCCGGAGCGGTACCTATTTATCTACTTGCACTTTGACATGCTTTTGAACTGCTAGGTGGGCAGGAGCAGGGACGGAGCAACGGGAGCTCACCCCGTCGCGGGGATTCGAACCGCTGACCTTCTGATCTGCAAGTCCTAGGCTCTGTGGTTTAACCCACAGCGCCATCCACGTCCCTAATTATTATTATTATTACTGTATATATTTGCTACCAATATGCTTTTATGCCTGTCAAGTAAACTTCTGCACTTGACTGAATCTTTATGGCATCCGTGAGTGTTTATGGCCTACTGTGTGTACCGTCAACCTTGAAGACACTTCCAAGGAAGCAGCTGCGTTGAGATGTAACTCTGCTGAGCATGGATACTGGCACACACGGGCAGCGAAAGTGATGCCGGACCCAATCCTACTAAATCATCCATCAGATGTTGATGGATTGATCCAACGGTATCATGATGGGGTCCTGTCCTTTTGAATTTGCCACTACTCTACTGGGTGGGTGGGGCTGTGCCCCATTTACCCTAATGGATCAGCTCCCAATATAAGGAACACCCCTTCTCTCTTCCTAGTGGCAAAATGAATCTTGCCACTCTCCCTCTTTTACCCAAATTTCGTAATTCCCAGAGCCGTGCTAGCCTCGGCCTCATTTCCCCTCCCACCCCTGCAAATGAACTAGAGTAGAAATCAAAATTCAGGGAGCTGATATCTTAGAAAACTACATTGTGCAAACTATGCCTTCGTTGAAATCCCCACTCTCAGCAGCGGGGAAGACACAGACACAGAAGGGATAGGCAAATCTCTTCATTCTGACTTCTCCGTTACATATTTTTCCAATCTTCACTTCCTCACATTTCCACATCTTGTTTGTCGATTCTTTTTAAGAAGCCCTCATGAAAAATTATCAGCGTTTTTGTGCTCCTTTTTCACGTTACATCCAATTTTGCTGTGCAATTTTGTCCAGCACATGTCATTTTGCAGTTCCCCCCACAATAAGGCATTTTGGTACACGTTCGTTGGCGGGACAGCTGCATTGCAAAATTCAGAAAGTATGAATCTCAAAGGATGGCTGTGTTTTGGCTCATGTATGGTTCCAGAAAATGAGCTGGGTATGTTTGCCTTTAAAGGCAAATGGAATTGATTTTCTCCTGTCTTCCTCATCTGCACCAGGTACACCTTGGGAAATTTTCCAAACCCATGTCCAACCTGCAACGTATGTGTTTTTGTGTAATAGCAACCAACCCCTTGATAACGCAAGGCTGGCCGAGACCCCTTTCTAAGTATGCCAAGCCACGGTGAAGGATGCTTGCTGTTGCCATAGTAACGCAGGGAGAAAGCAGCAAGCCGCAGCCACTTAGCACATCTTAACGCCAAGGCTGTCTGAATCTCTGTCCATGGATAGCAGCGGAGGTTACCCCGTTTAACAAAAGCACAACCAGAGAAATATAGCTAGGAAATGCTAACTCGAGCCAAGCCAAGTTCCCGCAACGTGGCAATGCAATGGAAATGGCTTGAGGATTCGTAAAGCGAGGGCGTGCCTGAATGGTGGAATCACTGTCGCTTACGGACTCACTGTTAAAACCGTGTTTATGGAAGGCAATCTTATTCGGCTACGAGGGATCGCCAAAGAAGAAGAAAGAAGATTTGCTGGCACACATGGGCCAAATTTCATTTACCAAGACACGGGTGGCAGTCGCCAGGCTTGCAGGATCTAGTGTGGTTGTTTTTTTAATCCTGATATCTGCCAACTAGAACCAGGAACAAATGATCTACTCTTGAAACGAATAGACTTCGGAGCCCAGGAATTTGTGGCACTGTGGGTTAAACCACAGAGCCTAGGGCTTGCCGATCAGAAGGTCGGCGGTTCAAATCCCCGTGACAGGGTGAGCTCCCGTTGCTCTGTCCCTGCTCCTGCACATCAAAGTGCAAGTAGATAAATAAGTACCGCTCTGGCGGGAAGGTAAACTGCGTTTCTGTGTGCTGCTCTGGTTCTCCAGAAGCAGCTTAGTCATGCTGGCCACATGACCCGGAAGCTGTACGCCGGCTCCCTCGGCCAATAAAGCGAGATGAGCGCCGCAACCCCAGAGTCGGTCATGACTGGACCTAATGGTCAGGGGTCCCTTTACCTTTACTTTTTTACCAGAGCTGAAGGGAGCTCATGGTCTTGTCACAAAAGAAATCCACTCCTGATTGTCCAACACCCCAGATTTCTCCCTGGATGGCGGGGGTGGGGTCGCTTTATCGTTGCAAATTCTAGGCAGTCTACTTAAGATAACAACATATGATGAGCTTGGTGGATTGGGCCCATGTAGCCCAGCTTCCTGTTCTCACAGTGGCCGAACACATGCCCCAATGAGGAACCCTCAAGCAGGATTCGAACACAAGACCGCTCTCATTTTCTGCAGAGCAGAACCACTGTGGGTAATAGCCCTTGATCGCACTCTCCTCCATGAATTTTGCTAGTTGTCTTTTAAAGCCATCAAAGATGACAGCCATCTCTGCCTCCTGTGGCAGCGAGTTCCACCGTTTAATGACGCACTGTCCTGAATCGTCCAATTCCACGGACTCCAACTCCCACCATCCCCATGTTGGCTGGGGCTTATGGGAGTTGTAGTCCCAAGAACTTCCGCAGGGCCAAAGCTGCTCCAAAAAAACCCAACAACATCCCCTTCCCTCAAGCCAGGCATCGGCAACCTTTGGCCCTCCAAATGTTTGGGACTACAATTCCCATCATCCCTGACCACTGGTCCTGTTAGCTAGGTGTTATGTACTGAGTTGAATAGGATTCAGAATGCAGCAGCCTGATTGGTCCTAGAACAATAGGATCCAGAATGCAGCAGTGTGATTGGTCCTAGAACAATAGGATCCAGAATGCAGCAGTGTGATTGGTCCTAGAACAATAGGATCCAGAATGCAGCAGTGTGATTGGTCCTAGAACAATAGGATCCAAAATGCAGCAGTCTGATTGGTCCTAGAACAGTAGGATCCAAAATGCAGCAGTCTGATTGGTCCTAGAGCAATAGGATCCAGAATGCAGCAGTGTGATTGGTCCTAGAACAATAGGATCCAAAGTGCAGCAGTCTGATTGGTCCTAGAACAATAGGATCCAGAATGCAGCAGTCTGATTGGTCCTAGAACAATAGGATCCAGAATGCAGCAGTCTGATTGGTCCTAGAACAGTAGGATCCAAAATGCAGCAGTCTGATTGGTCCTAGAGCAATAGGAGTCAGAATGCAGCAGTATTATTGGTCCACAGGAGCCACCCAATCTAGCTCCAGGTGGAAGTGAATCCACAACCTGATTGGCCTACAGGAGAATCCTGGAATTAGCCAATCATGTGGGGCCCATTGTGTAAATAATGTATATAAAGCAGATATTTTAGGGGAACATTCATTCCTCCTCACCAATATGAGCTGAATAAAGAGCATGAAATCCACTCTCGACTCCGAGTATATTTCACTAGGGATCATGGGAGTTGTAGGCCAAAACATCTGGAGGGCCGACGGTTGCCTATGCCTGCCCTAAGCCACCTTTCTAAGCCGAGAACTTGCTCACAGGGCCTTACCTTTATTCTGTCGATGTTTGCCTCCATTTTGAGTTGCTCTACCAGTTTCCTGGCTTGCGCTATGCTGGTGGTGTTGTTGCTGGCCATCTGAACGTTCCTCGTGGGCCTGCGGGTGCTCGCCCCTCCCGGTGCGCTGCAAAAGACGAGAGAATAAATCAAGGTGGTCCATCAGGGAGCTAATAAACTGCTAGGCTTGCAAAGCCATCCTCGGGGGAAGAAGTTGACCACAAACTTGACATGAGCCAACAGTGTGACGCGGCAGCTAAAAAAGCCAATGCAATTCTGGGCTGCATCAATAGGAGTATAGCATCTAGATCAAGGGAAGTAATAGTGCCACTGTATTCTGCTCTGGTCAGACCTCACCTGGAGTACTGTGTCCAGTTCTGGGCACCACAATTCAAGAAGGACACTGACAAACTGGAACGTGTCCAGAGGAGGGCAACCAAAATGGTCAAAGGCCTGGAAACGATGCCTTATGAGGAACGGCTAAGGGAGCTGGGCATGTTTAGCCTGGAGAAGAGGAGGTTAAGGGGTGATATGATAGCCATGTTCAAATATATAAAAGGATGTCACATAGAGGAGGGAGAAAGGTTGTTTTCTGCTGCTCCAGAGAAGCGGACACGGAGCAATGGATCCAAACTACAAGAAAGAAGATTCCACCTAAACATTAGGAAGAACTTCCTGACAGTAAGAGCTGTTCGACAGTGGAATTTGCTGCCAAGGAGTGTGGTGGAGTCTCCTACTTTGGGGGTCTTTAAGCAGAGGCTTGACAACCATATGTCAGGAGTGCTCTGATGGTGTTTCCTGCTTGGCAGGGGGTTGGACTCCATGGCCCTTGTGGTCTCTTCCAACTCTATGATTCTATGATTCTAAGTCTGACTGAGGGGAGGCTGATTAATAATGATGCAAATACTACAGTTTGGTTTCATGGGCTGCAAGAAACTAGTCCACTATTTTTATTTTTGAAGTATCTTAGCTCGTGGAGAAGAGAAACTCACCTTGGGAAAACACTTAGCTTACAGAGGAGGATTCATGTAAACTCAGGTGTATAAAAAATAAAGTGAGTTTTGAGAAAATGCATTCAAGCTCACCCATTAGGCCATTATGCTGATACCATAAATAAATAATAATATAATAATAGTTTTTATTTATACCCCGCCCTCCCCAGCCAAGGCTGGGCTCAGGGCGGCTAACAAGCAATAATAAAAATAAGTTGAATGAATACAACTTAAAAACAAAATGAAAATACAACAGTAAACTATTGAAACATTAAAATATTAAAATGTAGCCTCATCGCGGGAGGAGAAAGGAAAAAGAAAGAGGGGGAGGGAATCAAATTGGCTCCAAGCCAAAGGCCAGGTGGAACAACTCCGTCTTGCAGGCCCTGCGGAAAGAAATCAGATCCTGCAGGGCCCTGGTCTCATGAGACAGAGCGTTCCACCAGGCTGGAGCCAGAGTTGAAAAGGCCCTGGCTCTGGTTGAAGCCAATCTAACTTCCCGGGACCAAGTAAATAGATAGATGAGAGAGAGAGAGTTATTCTCTGCCCATCTGACTGGGTTTCCCCAGCCACTCTGGGTGGCTCCCAACAGAATATTAAAAGCACGATAAAACACCAAACATTAAAAACTTCCCTAAACAGGGCTGCCTTCAGATGTCTTCTAAAAGTCAGATAGTTGTTTGTTTCCTTGATATCTGATTGGAGGGCATTCCACAGGGTGGGTGCCACTACCGAGAAGGCCCTCCGCCTGGTTCAAACACAACCAGCTCCCTCCCGCGATGTGTTTAGAGATTAGGCAGCAGGTTTCCCAAGATGACTTATTCTATTTTACTTATTTCATAAAATTCATACGCCGCGTGACTGTTTTTTAAAAAAACCAGTCAAAGTGGTTTGCCAAAAAGAGAAAACAATAACATTATCAATAAGGAAAATTAAGAACCATCCTTTAAGACTTTAGAAAAGTGAAAATCTAGTACAGTGGTACCTCGGGTTAAGAACTTAATTCATTCTAGAGGTCCATTCTTAACCTGAAACTGTTCTTAACCTGAAGCACTACTTTAGCTAATGGGGCCTCCCGCTGCCGCCGCGCCACCGAAGCACGATTTCTGTTCTCATCCTGAAGCAAAGTTCTTAACCCGAGGTACTATTTCTGGGTTAGTGGAGTCTGTAACCTGAAGCGTATGTAACCCGAGGTACCACTGTACAACCCTCTGCAATGTTGGAATGTTTTTCCCCCCAAACCCACAGCCCAGAGATTAAGGGTCTCATGTGCTAGATAGAAAATTGATGAGGGCAATTCACCTGAAGTCAGTGTCCCCTGTGATATTCTGTGTGGAGATGATCCGAGCCGAGGATGTTCACTCCTCAAGAGTAAGCAAAGCCCTGTAGCATCAAAGAGAATGGTGCATGTGAGATGTGTCTAAGCCCTGCTATCCATCCCCACCAGATGTTTTGAAGCACAACTCCCACCAGCCCCTGGGGAGATCCTTCCCCCCCTCGCCTCACCCCCAATAATATTATTAACTATTATTTTTATTATGGATTGCCCACCCTTCACCTTACAGACCCCAGAGCAGGCTGCAAGCCTAAGGCGCGACGTTTAAAGGGGGCTTGAAACAGCTTATAACCCGAAAGAGCGAACTGCCCGCCCGCAGAAAAGCAGAAGGAAGCAATTGGAATCTGTTTCATCAGAGCTAAACGAAGGCATTATTATTATTATTGTTGTTGTTGTTGTTGTTGTTATTGTTATTGTTATTAATACCCCGCCCATCTGGCTAGGCTTCCCCAGCCACTCTGGGCGGCTTCCAAAAAAATATTAAAATACTGTGATAAATCAAACATTAAAAGCTTCCCTAAACAGGGCTGTCTTCAGATGTCTTCTAAAAGTCTGGTGGTAGTTGTTCTCTTGGACATCTGGTGGGAGGGTGCCACCACCGAGAAGGCCCTCTGCCTGGTTCCCTGTAACTTGGCTTTTCGCAGTGAGGGATCCGCCAGAAGGCCCTTGGAGCTGGACCTCAGTGTCCGGACTGAACGATGGGGGTGGAGACGCTCCTTCAGGTCTACTGGGCCTTTGAGGCCATTTAGGGCTTTAAAGGTCAGCACCAACACTTTGAATTGTGCTCAGAAACGTACTGGGAGCCAATGTTGATCTTTCAAGACCGGTGTTATGTGGTCTTGGCGGCTGCTCCCAGTCACCAGTCTAGCTGCCGGATTCTGGATTAGTTGCAGTTTCTGGGTCACCTTCAAAGGTAGCCCCATGTAGAGCGCATTGCAGTAGTCCAAGCAAGAGATAACCAGAGCATGCACCACTCTGGCGAGACAGTCCGCGGGCAGGGAGGGTCTCAGCCTGCGTAGCAGATGGAGCTGGTAGACAGCTGCCCTGGACACAGAATTGACCTGCACCTCCATGGACAGCTGTGAGTCCAGAATGACTCCCAGGCTGCGCACCTGGTCCTTCAGGGGCACAGTTACCCTATTCAGGACCAGGGAGTCCTCCACACCTGTCTGTCCTCTGTCCCCCAAAAGCAGTACTTCTGTCTTGTCAGGATTCAATCTCAATCTCAATTATGTCTCACACGACGGTAGGAAAGTTAGCCTGGCTGCAGGATGAGGTCGAAGGCACCGCCAGTCCGGCACCCTGTTCTTACAGTGTCCCACCAGGGGCTTCAAAGCGAAGCCCGCGGGCAGGACTTTCTCTCTCCCAACCCGCCATTCCTGGCCGTGGCTCTTCCAAGATGCACTGCCTCCGACAGAAAGACACGGCTGTTGTGCTCAGTGGCCATTGGTAGCCTTGTCCTTCAAGACGAGGGGCGGGGCCTGAGGAGAGGGGGTGTGACTGGGGAACCATCCCAAAGGCTTATTTCACACGGCCACCAGAAGAAGAAGAGTTTGGATTTGATATCCCGCTTTATCACTACCCAAAGGAGTCTCAAACATTCTCCTTTCCCTTCCTTCCTCACAACAAACACTCTGTGAGGTGAGTGGGGCTGAGAGACTTCAGAGAAGTGTGACTGGCCCAAGGTCACCCAGCAGCTGCAGGTGGAGGAGCGGAGACGCGAACCCGGTTCCCCAGATTACGAGTCCACCGCTCTTAACCACTACACCACAATGGCTCCATGGAAGCTCCATGGAAGAAAAAAGGTGGTACGTGTGGGATGTGATCCATGAGAGGCAGTCAAGTACAACATTCCTTGTAATGCTAGACAAGACATGCATGGGAATGTTTGGTCCAGCCAGTCAAAAACTGCCTGTTCCTCCTGGCTGGAACATCCTTCCTTTTGCATGTGATAGAAGGTGGGCGTGACCTTACCTGTCCAGGTAACGAAAGGATGAGTCACGCAGCACACCTTTTTTTACTTCCTTGTTCATTTGACCAGCTTTTAGCTAGGACTGCTCCGCTAGCTCTCAGCTAGCAGGAACGTACAATCTGAGACAGACTGTATTGTCTAATAGTGAGAAGCTCACACGAGCCTGCAACCAGCTACCTGGTGTGTATGTAAAAAGGGGGAATGTAAACTCTGCTACATAAAGGAACTTGCTAGCACAAGTTAGGAAGGATATTAATAAACGATATATCCTCTCCTGCCACCCTGAACATTCCCACAGTACACTCATGCAATAAAATAAAACGAAAGTATTCACAGGGGCAGAGAAGCAGGGAGAGAACACCATGATCTCGAGAACAGTTTGGTTTGCGTGTGTTAAATGTCAGCTGCAAAACCAGCAACACCTGCTGCATATCAAAGGCAGCCCAAGAAAAGTTTTCAGGTCTGCAGAGGCATAGGTGGAGGTTTAAGCCATGGGCGCGGGTGGCGCTGTGGTCTAAACCACAGAGCCTAGGACTTGCCGATCAGAAGGTCGGTGGTTTGAATCCCCGCGACGGGGTGAGCTCCCGTTGTTCGGTCCCTGCTCCTGCCCACCTAGCAGTTCGAAAGTAAGTCAAAGTGGAAGTAGATAAATAGGTACCGCTCCGGCGGGAAGGTAAACGGCATTTCCGTGCACTGCTCTGGTTCGCCAGAAGCGGCTTAGTCATGCTGGCCACATGACCCAGAAGCTGTACACCGGCTCCCTCGGCCAGTAAAGCGAGATGAGCGCCACAACCCCAGAGTCGTCTGCGACTGGATCTAATGGTCAGGGGTACCTTTACCTTTAGGCAAACTAAGGCCCGGGGGCCGGATCTGGCCCAATCGCCTTCTAAATCCGGCCCATGGATGGTCCGGGAATCAGTGTGTTTTTGCACAAGAAGAATGTGTCCTTTTATTTAAAATGCATCTCTAGGTTATTTGTGGGGCATAGGAATGCGTTCACCCCCCCAAAAAAAATATTGTCCTGCCCCCCACAAGGTCTGAGGGACAGCGGACCGGCCGCCTGCTGAAACAGTTTGCTGACCCCTGGTTTAAGCGCTCGGGGCTAAACTGGAGGGGGGCATTCACTTTGGCCGTAAATCATGCTAGTTTATGTCAAGGATCATTGGACCGATGACAGGCAGACATCCCACAGATAGAGACAGGAGGCGCACATTCTGAAATGGGACGGAAGTCATCTGACCACACACTCCCAGCCACAAAAAAGCTTTACCCTTTGCGTTCGCCCACCCCCTCGTACTGCAAGTTCTCCAGGCAGCATACGAACCCCGTCCGGTTTGAAGCAAGAGCATAAAATAACGTGCAACAAATACAGCTTGGTGTTCAAGCCACTTTCGCTACACAATAATAATAATAATAATAATAATTTTTATTTATGCCCTGCCCTCCCCAGCCCTGGCCGAGCTCAGGGGGGCTAACAAGCAATAATAAAAACAAGTTGAATGAATACAACTTAAAAACAAAATGAAAATTTTGTTGGCAGGGGGTTGGACTCGATGGCCCTTGTGGTCTATTCCAACTCTATGATTCTATGAAATACAACATTAAAATATTGGAACATTAAAATATTAAAATGCAGCCTCATCGCAGGAGAAAAGGAAAAAGAAAGAAGAAAGAGGGGGAGGGAATCAAATTGGCTCCAAGCCAGAGGCCAGGCGGAACAACTCTGTCTTACAGGCCCTGCGGAAAGAAATCAGATCCCACAGGGCCCTGGTCTCATGAGACAGAGCGTTCCACCAGGCCGGGGCCAGTGTTGAAAAGGCCCTGCCTCTGGTTGACGCTAATCTAACTTCCTTAGGGCCCGGGACCTCTAGGGTCTTGCTAGTTATGGACCTTGAGGCTCTCCGTGGGGCACACTGGGAGGCGGTATTATTATAATATTAGAGGCGGCCTTTGCCAATTGGGGCCGATGGGAGTTGTAGTCCCAAACCTCCAGAGGCTGCCAAATTGGCAAAGGCTGGCTTAGCATGCCTCTCCACCAACTTCACCTGTGGGATGCCGGCATGCTTGCAAACCTTGCAATCAAAGCACCCAGATTCTTATAGAGAAAGGAGATTACAAAGCAACAAGGTTGAGAGTTTTCATGCACTCACAGAAACTGAAGATCCGGACAGGGAAATTGGGGGTTTCTGCAAGGACTATGCTCCCCCGCTCGCTTTGCAAAGGACGCTTTGGCCTAGCCTTATAAACGTCTTTTGTTCTCTATATAGGTTCCAGCTGGCTAATTACTTTCTCCTCCCCTACACTGCCGACAGGTGGTCCTGTTTAAGATCTGATCCTCAGTTGTCACCTCCCCTCTCAGCAAAGCCCCTGTGCCTTTAACACCTGCATGGGAGGTCATAATTCAACCAGTAGAACGCTGCACAATGGGGTGCCCACCTGTGGAATTCACCGTCCCCCAAAAATATGGTGATGGCAAGCAGGTTCCCACCCAGCACTGGTCGCAATTTTTATTTGTAATATCCAAGGCAACACGATGACCAATGCAATGTCAATATAAACTCTTTATATAATCTATACAGAACAGTATAAAATATATGAAATATGCACTCTCTGCAAAACCAAATAAACAGAAATCTTATAAATCACTGAAAGTCACAAAATATGCACTCTTGGTGGATTCTCTTGAAAACGTGTTTTTTTTATATATATATATATATAATATCACTGTTCACTATGTCTGTTTGCGGACCACTTCGGCAGCGTTGGACGTCATAAAACAAAGCTTTACGGCTTGTTTTCACCAGATAAGAATCTGACCCCTTGCTTCTTCCAGAGACTTGCACAGTCTACAAAGACTTTCAGAGACTTATAAGACTTATGTCTATTTGGTTCTATGTTTTGGTTCTATGTTACATATTTTTAACTGCTGTTATATCTGTATTTTCCCTGTTATACCCAATTGCAAATTTAATAATAATATTAAATAATAATGATAATAATATTTTTTTATTTATACCCCGCAATTCCTGGTTCCAAAACCGGGCTCAGGGCGGCTAACAACAAATATAAACCACTTAGTTATAAAAGCAGCATAAAAGACAGTATAAAAGCATGAATAACAATAAAAATCAAAAATCAATTTAGGGGAAATAAGCATTAGATAATCCCCAGGGCTAGCTGACTGAATTGGTCCTACTTGGGCCAGCGAGGAGACCAGGGGAGAATTAGCTGTGGGGTCTCCCTATTGTGTTTTATGACTTCCCTGATACTGTATGTGAGCTGGAACTGGTCTGCAACTGAAATAATAAATTTGTATTTGTTCTTCCTAATGTTTAGTCGGATTTGCAAAAGGCTCATTACCGCTGGTTTCCAACGAAGGCAAAATTCTGCCTGTTTACAATTTATGTATGTGTGTATACTTGAAAAGTAAGTGAAATGTACAAGAGAACCCAAACAGAGGACGCCCACGGGAGCCAAGGAAGTAAACACATAAGAGGAAAAGAAGAAGACGTTTCAAACTTCAAAGCCTGTGTTGCAACGAATGTCAAGCGTAGTTTAAACATGACAGCAACTTAAACATTGCAACGTACCGTATCACAAATCTTTAGAAGAGGAGGCCAGCTTAGCTTAGCGGTTCCTTCACATTCCTGTCCGAGTCACTGTTAACTTAAATGGCTTTTCCCCTCCCGCAAGGAGGAAAAATAGCCCGGAAGATGAGAGTTAAATAGAACCTCCATGTCTACGCGCAGTCTACCTGCGATACTCCGCCTGTCAGTTTTGGGCTACCTGCTGTTGGAAACAGAGCGCTGGCTGGCCAAGCACTTGCATCAAGGTTGGAACAAAAGTTTTGAAAGCCACACATTGCTTTTGTTCCCCTAACTCTTCTTCCAAGCACTTGGGATGTTTTGGGATTCCGACAAGGTTTCTTTCTTTTTTTCCTTTTCAAATGCTTTTTATTGATTTTCACAAACATAAATAAAATTCAAACTTTTACATTCAACATTTTGTGTCGTCTTATTTACCCTGCGCAATTTCGTGCCCGGACTTCCCTCCCGCCCTGCTTCGGTTTTCCTAATTTATTTGCCCTCTATTCCCATCACAGGATTTATATTAGCCCTGCTACAGTTTCTAAACTTCTGAAATTAATTCGTATGCACACAACAAATTTACTCCACTCCTCTTCAAACCTTGTCATTTTTGGTCTCGAATTTTAGAGGTCATTTTTGCCAATTCTGCATATTCAAATAATTTTGTCTGCCACTCTATTACGGTTGAGATCTCCTGGGATTTCCACTTTTGGGCTACGAGAATCCTAGCGGCAGTTGTGGCGTACTGAAATAATTTACGGTCTTCTTTCCTCACTTCCTCTCCTATTATCCCTAATAAAAATGCCTCCGGTTTCTTTGGGAATGCATATTTGAAAAGTTTTTTCAACTCATTATATATCGAGTCCCAAAACTTTTTCATCTTTTCACATGTCCACCACGTATGGTAGAATTCACCGTCCTTTAATTTGCACTTCCAGCAGGCTTTATTACTCAATCTGTACATTTTTGCCAATTTAACCGGGGTAACATATCACTAAGGGACACGGGTGGCGCTGTGGGTTAAACCACAGAGCCTAGGACTTGCTAATTAGAAGGTCGGCGGTTCGAATCCCCGCAACAGGGTGAGCTCCCGTTGCTCGGTCCCTGCTCCTGCCAACCTAGCAGTTCGAAAGCATGTCAAAGTGCAAGTAGATAAATAGGTACCGCTCCGGCGGGAAGGTAAACGGTGTTTCCGTGCACTGCTCTGGTTCACCAGAAGCGGCTTAGTCATGATGGCCACATGACCCGAAAGCTGTACGCCGGCTTCCTCGGCCAATAAAGCGAGATGAGCGCCACAACCCCAGAGTCGGCCACGACTGGGCCTAATGGTCAGGGGTCCCTTTACACTTTAATATATCACTGGTACATCTTTTCCCCTAGGTTTTCTTTTAAGGTGGAGCACGCTGTAAACCTCATACCTTCCTTCCATAGTCTTACCCAGTTGCCGTACTCAATATTGTAACCAAAGTCGACTGCCCATTTTATCATGACTTCTTTCATCCTTGGTGTTCCATTCGAGCAAATAGTCGTACATTTTAGACAAAAGTTTTGTTCTACCCTCTAAGATTTCTGTTTGGTATTTTGACTTTTTTTCGCTGGGGATTCCAACAGGGTTTCTTTTTTTTTTCTTTTTCCAAATGCTTTTTATTGAGATTTAAGAACACCAACAGCAACCAACAAAAACATCAAGTCTTATTACATATATCCTACTTTATGCTCCATAGAGGCGTTGACTTCCGTCCTTCCCTTCCGCAAGTTTTCTTATTCCAATCTATAATTCACAGTTTCATTGGTTAAAAATTACACTGTGACATAAGATTTAATTCAATCCTGCCAACGTTTTCATGTTTCTACAGTTCTCACTTATATAAACCATCAATTTACTCCATTTTCTTTGGTACTTCGTCTCCTCCTGATTGCGAATTCTGTGTGTCAATTTTGCCATTTCAGCGTATTCGACCAACTTTATCTGCCATTCCCTTACAGTCAGAATCTCATGTGACTTCCACTTTTGGGCTATCAAAACTCTAGCTGCTGTTGTTGCATACAAGTATAATCTTTGGTCTGTCTTCTTAATATCTTCTCCCACCAAGCCTAGCAAAAAATTCTTCCGGCTTTTTTTGGAACCGACAAGGTTTCTTAATGGGGACAAGGAAGTCGATTCACATTCAGCTTTTTGCTTTCTTTCTTTTTTCTCAGCCCTTGACATTTTTTTTTAAAAAATAAAATATAATCTCTTTTTTATTTATGATGTGTGGTTTGAAATTTTGAAAGACGAGCGGAGCCCAACTGGAAAGGGGCCAGCAAAAATGAGTGGTAATGAGCCCGTTTCCATGGAGACGGCTTCATTAGCATGCTGGCGTACGGTGATGGTTTGCTCATCTCATCTCGGGGAAGCGAGGTTTCAAAAGGGTTTGGCAAGAGAGGAGAAGGAATAGCCCCCCACCCCGTTCCGCAGGTCAAAAGAAATATATGTATGTTTTTCCTCGTCTCAGAAACAAGGAGGGCATTGTGACAGTTGCTGACTTGGCAGCACTGAGTTCCAATCTCGCTCTCTCTTTGCCACCTTCAGAGGAATCCCCCCCCCTGAAAATTCAAAATATGCCGAAAGGTGATGCGAGTTTGAGCAGTCGGAAGCAAGGCATTTCAGAACCAGAGATCTGCAGGTGGGGAACAGAGAAGATAAGCTGGGAACAGGAGAGTTGCACTTATTTCAGGGCACACCGAGAGGAAAAATCATAAAAACTAAGATGAGCGACCTCATTTGAACACTGCAATTGCAGCATACATTTAAAGCGCTATGATATGACTTTGCACAGTCATGGCTGCCCACCCACCCCCAAAAAACGAATCCTGGGAGTTCTAGTTTGTTGCGAATGCTGAGAGCTGTTATTCCCGCTCCGAGAACCACCGTTCATAAAGGGTTTTAATAATCAGTTCCTCTTCATGGGGAACTCTGGGAATCGAACCACCTAGGGGCGCAGCAGTGAAATCGCCAACACGATTTGCAGAGCTAAGCAGGGTCCAGGGTGGTTCCAAGTTGGATGGGAAACCACATGTTGAGATTCCTGCATTTCAGGGGGTCAGATTACATGGCCCTCAAGGTCCCTTCCAATTCTACGATTCTATGAATTGCAGCTTCCTGGGAGGCAAGAGGTCTCTTAACAAAACTTAAAGGTAAAGGGACCCCTGATCATTAGGTCCAGTCGCGGACGACTCTGGGGTTGCTGCACTCATCTTGCTTTATTGGCCGAGGGAGCCGGCGTACAGTTTCTGGGTCATGTGGCCAGCATGACTAAGCCGCTTCTGGCAAACCAGAGCAGCGCACGGAAACGCCGTTTACCTTCCCGCCAGAGTGGTACCTATTTATCTACTTGCACTTTGACGTGCTTTCGAATTGCTAGGTTGGCAGGAGCAGGGACCGAGCAACGGGAGCTCACCCCGTCGCGGGGATTCGAACCGCCGACCTTCTAATCAGCAAGCCCTAGGCTCTGTGGTTTAACCCACAAAAGCGCCACAAAACTTAGCATCTTAAAAAAAACCTCCCAGGGTCATTTGGGGTGAAGCCACAACTCAGAGTGATACCACGGAGCTTCAAATGTACGGTGTTCTCTCACAATGTCCAGATGTTGATCCGGTTTCTGGGTACTAGGTTCGAATCCTGCGGAGCAGCTGCTGGTGATCAGTGCAGACAATACTGGGCTAGACGGATTCCGATTGCAGCTTGCTACACCCCCCTGTGCTTTCAGACCCGTTCCGCTGTTCGAGAGCTGATACTGCCTGTCTTCTCTGGCAAAACGTAGGCCGCTTCACACACTGCAAAGGCCATTTAGGGCTTGAAAGGTCAGCACCAACACTTTGAATTGTGCTTGGAAACGTACTGGGAGCCAATGCAGATCGCTCAGGACCGTAGATTGATTGATTGATTGATTGATTGATTGATTGCTGCATCCTATAATTTAGTACAGTGGTACCTCAGGTTAAGTACTTAATTCGTTCTGGAGATCTGTTCTTAACCTGAAGCACCACTTTAACTAATGGGGCCTCCTGCTGCCACGCCGCCGGAGCACAATTTCTGTTCTCATCCTGAAGCAAAGTTCTTAACCCAAGGGACTATTTCTGGATTAGTGGAGTCTGTAACCTGAAGCGTATGTAACCCGAGGTACCACTGTATAGCTTTTTTTGCAAAGAGGTTTTGGGTTTATGCTCTAGCTCAGCTTAAGCCTTCTTGGTTTCTCACTGCCCTTTTTCAAGGGAGGAGGGGAAATATTCATTCTGCAAAGGCTCAAGTGTGCTATTAAAAGTACTGGGAGGTTTTTAAAACTCCGTAATGGAAGGTCTCTGAATTGTTCAGCTGGCAAAGAAAGAAAGAAAAAAGAGAAAGAAAAATGGGAAACAGAACTTTGTAACGGATGGGAAGCACCACTTAGTTAAACAAGATCTGGACTGCCGGCTAATTGATGGCAAGCGAGACGCCCCGCGCTGGAACGTTGACAGATGACATTTATGTTATTTTCAGGCACTCGCAGATTTTCTCCCTTGAATGTTGGCAAGTAGCAAAGATTTAACAGGCACAACAGCTCACAACAGCCTGGAGGCGTTTGGTCTAAAACTAAAAGGAGAGGGAGTTCATGATGGCTGGGAGTTTGTTAAGAGGGAGATAGTAAAATCACAACTTTAGGCAATACCAATGAGACGGAAATATGGAAGGTGCCTAAAGAAGCCAGGGTGGCTATCTAAAGAACTTTTAACTGAGTTAAGATTAAAAAAGGATGTGTACAAAAAGTGGAAAAGGGGGGAAACCACCAAAGAGGAATTCAAACAAATAGCCAGCACATGTAGACACAAAGTCAGAAAAGCTAAAGCACAGAATGAACTCAGGCTTGCTAGAGAGGTTAAAAGCAACAAAAAAGGCTTTTATGGGTATATTCGTAGCAAAAGGAAGAACAAAGAAACAATGGGGTCACTCAGAGGAGAAGATGGTAAATGCAAACAGGGGACACAGAAAGGGCTGAACTACTCAATGCCTTCTTTGCCTCAGTCTTCTCCGATAAAGAAAACAATGCCCGACCTGAAGAATTTGGAGCAAATGATTCAGCAAAGGAAACACAGCCCAGAATAACTAAGGAGATAGTACAAGAATATTTGGCTAGTTTAGATGTATTCAAGTCTCCAGGGCCAGATGAACTGCATCCAAGACTATTAAAAGAACTGGCAGATGTGATCTCAGAACCACTGGCAGTCATCTTTGAGAATTCCTGGAGAACAGGCGAAGTCCCGGCAGACTGGAGGAGGGCAAATGTTGTCCCTATTTTCAAAAAGGGGAAAAGAGAGGACCCAAAATGTACCTACTAGGAAAATTAACCAACAAGCTTAGACTAGCACTGGGACAAGCAAAGGAGGTCCGTTTTAGCCCGATGTGACTCCTCTTTATCCCATATACAGAACAACAAGACAAAGCATACGAATCAATGCGTTTGGTCCTTTTCTGAACTTTCACCACCCTCTTTTCTGCAAATCCCTATCATTCTTATTTACATATTCATGAGCAGGAGTTGCAATGCCATTTTGAGGCTCACGTGACCAATCATAGAATAGAATCATAGAATCATAGAGTTGGAATGGACCACAAGGGCCATCGAGTCCAACCCCCTGCCAAGCAGGAAACACCATCAGAGCACTCCTGACATATGGTTGTCAAGCCTCTGCTTAAAGACCTCCAAAGCAAGAGACTCCACCACACTCCTTGGCAGCAAATTCCACTGTCGAACAGCTCTTACTGTCAGGAAGTTCTTCCTAATGTTTAGGTGGAATCTTCTTTCTTGTAGTTTGGATCCATTGCTCCGTGTCCGCTTCTCTGGAGCAGCAGAAAACAACCTTTCTCCCTCCTCTATGTGACATCCTTTTATATATTTGAACATGGCTATCATATCACCCCTTAACCTCCTCTTCTCCAGGCTAAACATGCCCAGCTCCCTTAGCCGTTCCTCGTAAGGCATCGTTTCCAGGCCTTTGACCATTTTGGTTGCCTTCCTCTGGACACGTTCCAGTTTGTCAGTGTCCTTCTTGAACTGTGGTGCCCAGAACTGGACACAGTACTCCAGGTGAGGTCTGACCAGAGCAGAATATATGCTATACTAGAATATATGCTATACAGAATATGCTATACAGAATATATGCTATACTAGAGTCTTCATAGGGACGTGGGTGGCGCTGTGGGCTAAAGCCTCAGCGCCTAGGGCTTGCCGATCGAAAGGTCGGCGGTTCGAATCCCCGCGGCGGGGTGCGCTCCCGCTGCTCGGTCCCAGCGCCTGCCAACCTAGCAGTTCGAAAGCACCCCCGGGGGCAAGTAGATAAATAGGTACCGCTTACCAGCGGGAAGGTAAACGGCGTTCCGTGTGCGGCTCTGGCTCGCCAGAGCAGCGTTGTCACGCTGGCCACGTGACCCGGAAGTGTCTCCGGACAGCGCTGGCCCCCGGCCAATAAATGTGAGATGGGCGCACAAACCCCAGAGTCTGTCAAGACTGGCCCGTTCGGGCAGGGGTACCTTTACCTTTACCTAGAGTCTTCATAGGTCAGGGCTGGGCATTGCTATAAAGAAAGCCTCCATAATAATCTAAAACCAAATTTTAAAATTATTTTCTGATATGGAAAATCTGTATTTTCCTCTGTCTTCTGCAAACCCAGCTCCCAAATCAGATATGGGAATTTTTGGCCCTTCCAGACTGGGTGGGTATATTCCATAACATGTCATTGATGCAATACCAGTGCATTTAGTGATGGATTTATCAGTCTGCTTACATGTCCTGCAATGCTTCCCCAATGTAAAGGCTTTATTGCCCTTGAGGTGAAGGGTGCCCTGGTGCTCTGGGCAATGAAAAGAGGACAAAAATTAAACTGGAATATTATCGTAAAAACTTGCAGGGTTTTAGCAGGAGCCTACATAGACCAGAGACGAAGAAGTATGTCCACTGCAAAAACTTTTGCAGGCACAAACAAGTATTGAATGCATGGAAGTGATTCTATCATGCGCACAAATCATCATTAATGCACCGGGAAAAGGGCAAATTTGTTTAAGGTCTCGAAGCAAAAGTTAGTAGGGTGACAAAATCAGACGTACTAAGCAAACGAATGCAAAGGTTCCATTGATGCTGAAGCAAAATCTCATCTTAACTTTACAATCTCCTGCTAAGGTATTCCAAAAGGATGCCTGTTTCTGCTTGTTATTACACACCAGAGAGGTGGTTAGAGAAACAGTAACTCCTTCACTAAGCTACAGAGGATCTGGTTGTGGAGATGCTGTTGGCAGGACAAGGTAGGCATTGTCCAGAGAGCAAGCTGTGCGCCCGCTGAGCTGCTGCTGCGATTTAGCAGGTATGGGAAAGGAGACATTTATTATATTTTTAAAAAGGGAACGAGGAACTAAAAAGAGTTTGAAACACAGGGCCTAATTCAACCCTCTTCGGCTGCCATCCTACACACCCTGACTTGGGAGTAAGCCTCGTGGGACTCAGGGCTGGATAGCTCAGTCAGTAGAGCATGAGACGCTTAATCTCAGGGCTGTGGGTTCATTGCACGTTGGGCCAGATGGGCGGGGTACAAATAATAAATTATTATTATATTATTATATCCTTTCACACCAAGAGTCTGGAGCGGATGCAGATGAACACTGGAGCACGTTAAAGAAGAGGACCAAGCTAGATATGATGAAGAAGAGCTGAGATTAGGATCTGGCGCCACCCCTCTCGCTGCCAGCCGGCCGATGGCCACAAACTCTGCTCCCTTTGCCCACGTGGTTTGATTTCAAACCATGCCAGCGAAGGAAGGACTTCCCTGAGGGCTTGCTGTCGGCTCTGATCAGCTGTTTGGTGACATAATTGTTTTGGCAGCAGATATTTGGGGGAGTCTCAGCCGTTGCGAGGCAGGATACACATTCAGTTCCTCAGCTGGTGTTGCTCAGCTGGTTAGAGGAAATGAAGAAGGACCTGTTGTTTAAGGAAATGATTTCTCCTCTGCTGGCGGCAAGGCTGGAGGTGGCTCAATGGCAGAACGAGACAGAACCTTTATCTATGGTACCGAAGAATGTCCTCTGGAGGAAAATATTACCTGCATGGTGACATGATGATGATGATGATGATATTTTATTTATATCCCGCCCTCCCCAGCCGAAGCCGGGCTCAGAGCGGCTATCAACATTCTAAAATCATTTCATTATAAAATCAGTTCAAATCAAATTAATGGCAACCATTGGGCTAGAGTTCTGTGAGGATTACCAAAGGAGGGGGTCAGGCTGTGCCTTGGCCAAAGGCCTGGTGGAACAGCTCTGTCTTGCAAGCCCTGCAGAAAGATGTCAAGTCCCGCAGAGTCCTAGTCTCTTGTGACAGAGTGTTCCAGCGGATTGGAGCCACAGCCGAAAAAAAGCCCTGGCTCTGGTTGAGGCTAGCTTAACCTCCCTGTGGCCCGGGACCTCCAATATGTTTTTGTTTGAAGATCGTAAGTTCCTCTGTGGGACGTACCAGGAGAGGCGGTCCCGTAGGTCCAAGGGTCCTAGGCCGTATAGGGCTTTAAAGGTTAAAACCAGCACCTTAAACCTGATCCTGTACTCCACCGGGAGCCAGTGTAGCTGGTATAGCACTGGGTGAATATGATCCTGCAGCGAGGACCCCATAAGGAGTCTCGCCATGGCATTCTGCACTCGCTGGAGTTTTTGGGTCAGTCTCAAGGGCAGCCCCACGTAGAGCGAGTTACAATAATTCAGTCTGGAGGTGACCGTCGTGTGGATCACAGTGGCTAGGTCAGGGTGAGAATCAAAGAGCTGCAGTTTTGGAAGGGAGCCCAAGGTGGCCTTCCGAAGGAGTCTGTTCCACTGTCAAACAGCTCTTGCTTTCAGAAAATTCTTCCTGAATCTGCTTTCTTGACCCTTGAATCCATAGGTTGGGGTCCCACCCTCCAGAGCAGGAAGAAACAAGCTTGTTCCATCTTCCATGGGAGAGCCCTTCAGATGTTTGAAGAAGGCTACCATGAGAGATTTTACTTTCTTGGTCTCCAAGATCACTGCAGATGGTGACAGCAGCCACAAAATTAAAAGACGACTGCTTCTTGGGAGAAAAGCAATGACAAACCTAGACGGCATCTTAAAAAACAGAGACATAACCTTGCCAACAAAGGTCCGTATAGTTAAAGCCATGGTTTTCCCAGTAGTGATGTATGGAAGTGAGAGCTGGACCATAAAGAAGGCTGATTGCCAAAGAATTGATGCTTTTGAATTCTGCTGCTGGAGGAGACTCTTGAGAGTCCCATGGACTGCAAAAAGATCAAACCTGTCCATTCTGAAGGTAATCAGCCCTGAGTGCTCACTGGAAGGACAGATTCTGAAGCTGAGACTCCAGTACTTTGGCCACCTCCTGAGAAGAGAAGACTCCCTGGAAAAGACCCTGATGTTGGGAAAGATGGAGGGCACAAGGAGAAGGGGATGACAGAGGACGAGATGGTTGGACAGTGTTCTTGAAGCTACCAGCATGAGTTTGACCAAAGTGCGGGAGGCAGTGGAAGACAGGAGTGCCTGGCGTGCTCTGGTCCAGGGGGTCACGAAGAGTCGGACACGACTAAACAACTAAACAACAACACCATCTTCTCCATCCTCTCCTGAGGCACCTCAACACATTGGTCTGTGCTCTGGTTTGCAGAGCTCCTGTCCTGCTAAGAGATTCCCAATCAGCAGGAAAGAAGGTATTATTTACTTGGAGAAGAATTCCCAACTTTGCACAGATTGCAGCCGATCAGAGTAAGAGAAGTCAGCCACCGAAGGTTGCGTCCCGAGGTCACTCTGGAGAAGGGGCATGGGAAGAAGAGCAAGGAGAAGTTCTCTATGCATTTAGGAACACTGAAAAAGCAAGGTGCTTTGGCTTCGAGAGGTTGGTGGGCGAGTTCTGTTGCACGCAATGGAGCTCCAAGGAAAACACAAGTCCCTCTGAAAGATATTGGCACACACCAAACCATTTCCCGCTGCACAGAAAACATTAGATCAAGCTGAAAAGGCGACACGTGGCCATCTGCCTTGATCCTAGAAATTAATCCCTACTCATTCTTATCGCACAATTATAAGATCATTGTATAATCTTAGAAGGTGGAACAGTGTGTGGCTGTGACTGTTATGAAATTGTCAATGCTTTGCCCTGTGCTATGGTGAGATGCATTGCATTTCTATCAACAATACAGCCATAGTTCCTAACGGTGCATGCTCACATGTAAGTTAAGGTAAAGGGTAAAGGTAAAGGTACCCCTGACCATTAGGTCCAGTCATGACCGACTCTGGGGCTGCGGCGCTCATCTCGCTTTATTGGCCTAGGGAGCCGGCGTACAGCTTCCAGGTCATGTGGCCAGCATGACCAAGCCTCTTCTGGCGAACCAGAGCAGAACAAGGAAACACCATTTACCTTCCCGCCGGAGTGGTACCTATTTATCTATTTGCACTTTGACATGCTTTTGAACTGCTAGGTTGGCAGGAGCTGGGACAGAGCAATGGAAGCTCAACCCGTTGCGGGGATTCGAACCACTGACCTTCTGTTCGGCAACTCCTAGGCTCTGTGGTTTAACCCACAGCGCCACCCGCATCTCACATATAAGTTAGCATTTGCAAATGCTGTGCAAATAGAAGTCCCACTTTTGGCCACCCTTAAGACATGCGAATCTGTGCCGTAAAAAAAAGCAAGAGCTATAGATTTGTTGCTCAATAAAGCATTTGCCTGGAAAGGCAGATGTTTTGATTACCGCCATGATGACTCACTGCAGCAGGCGGTGTCTGGAAAGGAAACTGTTTGGAGAAAAGCCCCCCTGGCAATAATATGTTGTTTGCAGGGCGACAGAGTCAAGGGAGAGACCGTACAAGGGCTAGTCTCGTTCCTGAAATGAGAGGTGCCTCAGATGAACGGGAAAGAGTCGGTGCTTGGTGGCAGAACAGCTGCTTTGCTTGGAGAAGGCCCCAGGCTTCATTCTGGGCATCTCCAGATACAACTCCTCGAAAGATGCCATCAACAGTGCCTCCGAAAAATTTTACACAGCACTTGGGAAGACAGGCAAAGCCAGTGTGGTGTAGTGGTTAAGAATGGTAGATTCGTAATCTGGGGAACCAGGTTCGCATCTCCGCTCCTCCACATGCAGCTGTTGGGTGACCTTGGGCCAGTCACACTTCTCTGAAGTCTCTCAGCCCCACTCACCTCACAGAGTGTTTGTTGTGGGGGAGGAAGGGAAAGGAGAATGTTAGCCGCTTTGAGACTCCTTTAGGTAGTGATAAAGCGGGATATCAAATCCAAACTCTAGTATACTGGAAGAAGCAAAGATCACCAGTGTTGAAGCAATGATTCTTCAACATCAACTTTGTTGGACTGGTCATGTTGTGTGGATGCCTGATGATCGTCTTCCAAAGCAACTACTCTATTCCAAACTTAAAAATGGAAAGCATAATGCTGGTGGTCAACAAAAGAGATTCAAAGACTCTCTCAAGGCAAATCTTAAAAATGTAGTATAAACACCAACAATTGGGAAACACTGGCCTGCGAGCGCTCCAGTTGGAGAACAGCCTTGACCAAAGGTCTCATGGGCTTTGAAGAAACTCAAACTCAGGACACAAGGGAGAAACGTGCTAGGAGGAAAGCACGCTTGGAAAATCCACGCCGTGATCAGCTCCTGCCCGGAAGGACGTGTGGATCCAGAATTGGCCTCCACAGTCACTTATGGACTCATTGTTAAAACCGTGTTTATGGAAGACAATCTTACTCAGCTACAAGGGATCGCCAAAGAAGAAGAAAGAATAAGATAGCAGTACCTCGGGTTACAGATGCTTCAGGTTACAGACTCCGCTAACCCAGAACTTTGCTTCAGGATGAGAACAGGCTAAGAACTTTGCTTCAGGATGAGAACAGAAATCGTGCAGCGACAGCAGGAGGCCCCATTAGCTAAAGTGGTACCTCAAGTTAAGAACGGTTTCAGGTTAAGAACAGATCTCGGTTTCAGATTAAGAACATATCTCTGGAACGAATTAAGTACTTAACCCAAGGTACCACTGTAGGTAATAACAGATTGGAATTGATCCCATGTAACATGACTAGACAGGACTCTAGCACTCTCCCTCCCGGGCCCTGCTCTCACAGTGGAGTCTACCTCCTTCCGAATTTGAGGGACTTTATCTGCAAAAAACTTTGCAAAAGCATTGCAGGAGATCTTGGGGTCCCTTCCAGGCCCCAGTGACGAAGGTGGTTCCGACAGATTGCGAACCACCTGAAAGAGTCTCCTGCTGCTGTTTTCTACAGATGCAATAAGAGGCGGCGAAGATGTTCCTCTTCGCCGTCGCCACTTGGAAGGCTTGACGTTGAGCTCTAGCCCGTGTCCGATCTGATTCAGAATGGGTTCTCCGCCACCAGCGCTCTAGCCGTCTCAGCGATTGTTTCATCACCCTCAGCTCCGGGGAAAACCACGGGGCTGTCCGGGCTCCATGCAATCGGAAAGGACACTTCGGAGTCAGACAGTCAACAGCCCTGGTTAACTCCGCATTCCAGCGGGCCACCAGGGAATCAGCTGAAAGTGCATCAACATGGGATAAAACATCCCCTACTCTCTGGAAGCCAATTGGATCCATTTAGTGGTGGGGGCGGACCATCTGAATCGGTCCCACCTCCCTGCAGAGGGGAAGGGTCGCGGAGAAGTCCAGTTGCACCAGGAAGTGATCTGACCATGGCACTTCTTTTGTTTCGCTTTTATTATTGTTACTTATACAGCTAACCTCTGGACTTTTTCAAAGGACAATCTCTGGCTCAGCAGCTGGCAACCCTTAGCAACCTTCTCTCCCAGTCTGGAGAGGGTTTATGGGGGGGGGGGCCGAGAGAACAAGGTGTAACCTAAAAGATCGCATCACCCCATGTACACCCCACTGTGCTCTGCCAGAGAGGGCCTCTTGTGGATGGCTTCTCACCCGAAGGCCCATTTCATTGCTGAAGAAGACCTGGGCTTTTAGTGTGCCAGCAGCTGCCCTTGGAAACTCCTTCCGATGAATTTTAGACTCTGGAGCAGCAGTTCTCAACCTGTGGGTCCCCAGATGTTGTTGGACTACAACTCCCATCATCCTTGAGCTCTGGCCTTGCTAACTAGGGGTGATGGGAGTTGTAGTTCAACAACATCTGGGGACCCGCAGACTGAGAAAGGCAGCCCTGGAGGGTGGGAGATGGTGGACCACCCAGTTGGCATGTGTAAGGTTTTCATGTCAGACACAGTAGTTGCTGGTGATCACTTGCCAATATCTGCCTTGGTGGCTCAGGTGGTAGAGCATGAGACGTTTAATCTTGGGATCACGGGTTCGAGTGCCGCCTTGGGCGAAATATTCCTGCCTTGCAGGGGGTTGGACTAGATGACCCTGGATGGTCCCTTCCAACTCTACAATTCTGAGTCTGCTATTCTGCCAGAGGTGTGCTGCAGCAATTTGTTCCTTGATGGCCCTGTCTCTCCATTTCCACCGCTGCCAAGAAAAGCGAGGGCATTGAGTTCTTTCGCTTTGGTCGCTCGTGGGGCTGCGACCCTTCGCTGCTCTGTCAGGCTGGGAAGGCAGATTTCAGATCTGTCTTATCCCTTCTCAAGCAACTGACCTCTTCGGGTAGCTGGTCATTTCTCTCTCCAGGTTGCCATGGAAATGAAGCCTGGCTTTTAAATCCAGCTCCCAGGCGGTCCTTGCCTACACCAGGGCCGAAAGAAACAACCCCAAGCCTCTACCGGCCTGGCTCGTTCCATGTCTGAGTCTGATTATAATCCACTTTTCAAATTCCAAAGCAGCTAGGATAATGGCCAAACAAAAAACACAAAAAAACAGGATATGGTAAATCCGCATAAATTAAATTGGGTGCACAATGGCACATCCTAATCTAAACACGTGATGTGCAGGTGAAATACCCTTATAGGCTTCAGTCCTGACATACCAGCTAAAACCCAGTAGAATTCACTATTCTTGCATACTTTCTATTGCACAATTCTACTCCAGTTTTTCAGATTATTTGAAATGGTTTTCAGAAGCTGAGCTCCACATTCTGGGACTATTTTTAAAGGGGTATATGGCTTGCCTGTGGGAATGAGCGATGTGAGCTTTTAAAACAGCATATCCTTATACAGTGGTACCTCAGGTTGAGAACTTAATTCGTTCTGGAGGTCCGTTCTTAACCTGAAACTGTTCTTAACCTGAGGTTCCACTTTAGCTAATGGGGCCTCCTGCTGCTGCTGCACAATTTCTGTTCTCATCTTGAAGCAAAGTTCTTAACCCGAGATAATATTTCTGGGTTAGCGGAGTCTGTAACCTGAAGCATCTGTAACCCAAGGTACCACTGTAATATTATAATTTATTATTATATTATAATAATATAATTTATTTATATCCCACCCATCTGGCTGGGTCGCCCCAGACACTCTGGGTGACTCCCAAAAAAATATTAAAAACACAATAAAACATCAAACACATTAAATAGTTGTAAAATAGAAGTAAAATAGTTGTTTATTGCTTTGACATCTGGTGGGAGGGCGTTCCACAGGGCAGGAGCCACCACCGAGAAGGCCCTCTGTCTGGTTCCCTGTAACTTCGCTTCTCACAGGGAGGGAACCGCCAGAAGGCCCTCAGCGCTGGACCTCTGTGCCCGGGCTGAATGATGGGGGTGAGGTCTTCTTCAGGATTCCTGCCTTGCAGGGGGTTGGACTAGATGACCCTTGGTGTCCCTACCAACTCTAGGATTCTGCGCAACTGAGAATGACCCAAGGACACAATGGACTACACCAAAATGGCTAAAATGACTGGGGGGGGGGAATCAGAAACCAGGATGATAAAAACTTCAGTAAGGACTGGGGAAAAATCGTAATCTACTTGAAAGAACACTGTAAGCAATTAAAAATATTAATGGGACTGCAATAACACTTGCAATGTGCAAAAGAACTATGTTTAGGAAAGTTTTTAATATTTAATGCTGTATTGTTTTTAACACTTGATTGGAAGCCGCCCAGAGTGGCTGGGGAAACTCAGCCAGATGGGCGGGGTATAAATAATAAACTTATTATTATTATTATTATTATTATTATTGGAAAAGTTGAGTTTTGTGGACAAATAGAGGATGATACGTTATACAGAGGGACGTGATTATTTGTGGACTCCACGGAGGAACGAAGTCTGAGAATTTGGGGAATTCTACATTTTATGGTTGTCTTTTGTGTTTGAATGTAAAACCAAAATGTAAAACTAATAAAAAAAATTATACATGTAAAAAAGAGAATGACTCAAGGCAGGCACACCACACCATAGCTGTTAACGTTTCCCTTTTTTTAAAGGAAACTCCCTTACTCCGAATAGGATTCCTCGCAAGAAAAGGGAAATGTTGACAGCTATGCACCACCCAAGGGAGTGCCAGCTCTCAAATGTTGACTTCTTTGCTGCTTTCGCTTCCTAACCCAACTCCTGGCAGCCCGGGGGTTGCCTCCTTGTCGGAAAAACGTGGCCTGAACTTTCTCTTCCCTCGGCCAAATTGCGTCATCTTCTCGGAGGACGCCTTCGACTCTCTATTGACGTTTTATTTTTAGTAGTCTCCAGACAAAGGCAACTCGCACCTGGCCCAGAGGCCCGTGGGATTCGTTCCAGGGATGACATCAGCGGCGACAAAAGGAGCTGCCCGAATGACTGTCCCCTTGGCGAAAAGCCTTTCGGACTGCTTTAATTAGGTATCTGCTCCAAAGGCGAATTAATTAATTGGCACTCGGTACCTGGAGCACGGCAGCCGCAAAGGCCCCCGTCAAGGCTTCAAATACAGCAAACACGTCGCCTGTCCTGTTATTACAGGGATGTAGGCACAGGGGGCCGGCCCTGCCATTAGGCCAAATGTTGAAGCTGCCTCGGGCGGCAGATGTTGAGGGGCAGGGAGCTATAGGAGGAGAGAGAGGCATGGGGCAGGCAGCCTGCCCTGATATAGCCCTGGCAGCCTTAGGTTCTTACTTTCCATATCCAGAATCATCTACTGCACATTGGTCTCCATAACTTTGTGAATCGGGGAGCAAATTCCACAGTGTAACTATGCGCTCTGTGATTAGGTACAGTGGTATCTCAGGTTAAGTACTTAACCTGAAACTGTTCTTAACCTGAAGCACCACTTTAGCTAATGGGGCCTCTCACTGCCGCCGCGCCGCCGGAGCACGATTTCTGTTCTCATCCTGAAGCAAAGTTCTTAACCTGAAGCACTATTTCTGCGTTAGCGGAGTCTGTAACCTGAAGCGTATTTAACCTGAAGCGTCTGTAACCCGAGGTACCACTGTACTTAATAATAATAATAATAATAATCGAAATAAAAAATTAAAAAAATAGTCCAGTAGCATCTTAGAGGTGGGACGTGGGTGGCGCTGTGGGTTAAACCACAGAGCCTAGGACTTGCTGATCAGAAGGTCGGCAGTTTGAATCCCCGCGACGGGGTGAGCTCCCGTTGCTCGGTTCCTGCTCCTGCCAACCTAGCAGTTTGAAGGCACGTTAAAGTGCAAGTAGATAAATAGGTACCACTCCGGTGGGAAGGTAAACGGCATTTCCATGCGCTGGTTTGCCAGAAGCAGCTTAGTCATGCTGACCACATGACCCGGAAGCTGTACGCCGGCTCCCTCGGCCAATAAAGCAAGATGAGCGCTGCAACCCCAGAGTCGTCCGCGACTGGACCTAATGGTCAGGGTCCCTTTACCTTTACCTTTACTAGCACCTTAGAGACCAACTAAGTTAGTTCTGGGTATAAGCTTTTTGCACACGAAAGCTTATACCCAGAATGAACAAATTTGGTCTCTAAGGTGCTACTGGACTATTTTTTTAATTTTTAATTTCGACTGCGTCAGACCAGCACGGCTACCTACCTGAATAATAATTATGTGTTTTTTCTTTATAGAAAGCTCCATTTGCTACTCAAAAAGTATATTCCAGTTCAGCAAACTAGTGACTTCCAGTTCACCCAACATCAATGTTTATAACCCAAATTTCATACAATTACTCCCCCTTCTTTTAATTATTTTATTTTGACAAAGTAATAACCATACATAAATAAGAGCAAAAATGTGCACCCCACCCCTGAGACCGTTCCATTGTAACTATCCGACCTCCCAAAACTTCAACACCTCTTGCGATGGTTTGACCCCTTTCCGTTTTAACAGTACAAATTCTACAAACGCCTTCCATATCTCCTCAAAATAATTTCTCCTGCATATTCCCCATCTTACTTTAATGGCACATGTTAATTGATCATTAATAGCTTTATCCCATGTACAATTGTTTTTTAAGGTTCTGCTTACCTCTAACATGTGTCTAAATGTTCTGCTCTTTTCTTACACCTCAAACCACACTGTATGGGAAACAACACTTTATGCGGACTAGAAAGAAGTACAGTGGACGTTCGGGTTGCGAACGTGATCCGTGCAGGAGACACGTTCGAAACCTGCAGCGTTTGCAACTCGCAGTGCCGCTTCTGTGCATGCGCAGGTCACGATTTGGTGCTTCTGCGCATGCGCAAGCA
Source organism: Podarcis vaucheri (assembly GCF_965113315.1). Lineage (NCBI taxonomy): Eukaryota > Metazoa > Chordata > Lepidosauria > Squamata > Lacertidae > Podarcis > Podarcis vaucheri. Next base: position 5,089,187 of record NC_138759.1, read on the forward strand.
CAAAGCACAACCCGAAAACGTGCAGCCTGAAGCGTCTGTAACCCAAGGTATGACTGTACTTGATTTGACCTGAAAGTCATACCGTCCCAACTTTTTCAAGCCTCAGGGTGCAGCCCTACCAAAGCACTTTTTCAGATGGGGAATTGCGGCACGAAATCGTGCGAGATTATGGTGCCCCAAACGGCAGCCGCTGTCTCATGAGAAAAAAAAATATGGGATGACCCGGTTTTTCCAGGAGACTTGTGGGGTACGGAATTGGGTCTGGAAACTAATTGGCAGCCCGCACAGTTGGGCCAGGATTGGTGCTATTTACCCCGGTGAGTAGCCAATAATAATAATAATAATAATAATAATAATAATAATAATAATAATAATAATAATAATTTATTTATACCCCGCCCATCTGGCTGGGTTTCCCCAGCCACTCTGGGCGACTTCCAACAGAATATTAAAATACAATAGTCTATTAAACATTAAAGCTCCCCTAAACAGGGCTGCCTTCAGATGTCTTCTAAAAGTCTGGTAGCTGTTTTTCTCTTTGACATCTGGTGGGAGGGAGTTCCACAGGGCAGGCGCCACTACCGAGGAAGAGGAAGAGGAAGGGAGGAAGGGAGGAGAGAAGCTTCTCTCAATCCAGGAAAACTTTACAGCAGTCCGTCTGCCAGCAGATGCAGAGCAGAACCTAGGAACCTGATCCTGGCAGCTGGATCAGGCAAGAAAGGGGTCCATTAGGTCCACAGTGGCCAGCCAGGAGATGCTGGAAAGCCTGCAGCCGCTCTCTAGCTGCTGTAATCACCAACTGCTATTCAGAGGTAGACTGTCCCTGGGCATGGAGGTTCTGCTATTGCAATAGCGCTCCATAAGAAGGGCCCTAGTGATGTATGGAAGTGAGAGCTGGACCATAAAGAAGGCTGATCGCCGAAGAATGGATGCTTTTGAATTCTGGTGCTGGAGGAGACTCTGGAGAGTCCCATGGACTGCAAGGAGATCAAACCTCTCCATCCTGAAGGAAATCAGCCCTGAGTGCTCACTGGAAGGACAGATCCTGAAGCTGAGGCTCCAAGACTTTGGCCACCTCATGAGAAGAGAAGACTCCCTGGAAAAGACCCTGATGTTGGGAAAGATGGAGGGCACAAGGAGAAGGGAGCGACAGAGGACGAGATGGTGGGACAGTGTTCTCAAGGCTACCAGCATGAGTTTGACCAAGCTGTGGGAGGCAGTGGAAGACAGGAGGGCCTGGTGTGTTCTGGTCTAGGGGGTCACGAAGAGTCAGACACGACTAAACAACAACAACAACAACAAAGAAGGGCCCCGCCGGATCAGGCCCAAGGCCCATCTAGCTCAATACCTGGCCAACCAGGTGGCTATATAAGGAAAGCAGGATCTGAGCACACAGCCTTTTAAAGTGGTATACAATTGGTATTCAGAGATCTCCAAAAGCTCGCGCAGAGCAGAGCCATGAGGGTTCGGAGCCTTTGATGACAACAGTCCTCTTTTAAAGACACCCAAGTTTGTTTATTTATTTATCTTTTTTTAAATAATATTTTTTATTGATTTTAACATATAAATTATAAAGTGTACCACAAAACTTATCACTTATACAATCTTTTTAGACTTCCATCAGCACCTCTGATGATCCACCGTTTTAACCACTTCTTACGCATTTCTTAACTTTATATTGCCTTTACATCTCTTAACAAATCCTCCTCCCCCTTCTCCATTTTTGCAATTCTTCTAATAATACTCCAAAGCAAAACTTCTTGCAACCCTACAAACGTCGTCCGTTCTTCACAAATACCTTTCAAATAGTCCATAAATTTACTCCAGTCTTCTGTGAATTTCTGGTCTCGCCGGTTTCGAATCCTTCCTGTTAGTTTATCTAATTCTGCATAGTCATTCATTTATCTTTTATTTAAGCTAAAAGGTAAAGGTACCCCTGCCCGTACGGGCCAGTCGTGTCCGACTCTGGGGTTGCGTGCTCATCTCGCTTAAGAGGCCGGGGGCCAGCGCTGTCCGAAGACACTTCCGGGTCACGTGGCCAGCGTGACGAAGCTGCTTTGGCGAGCCAGCACCAGTGCAGCGCACGGAAACGCCGTTTACCTTCCCACTATAAAGCGGTACCTATTTATCTACTTGCACTTAGGGGTGCTTTCGAACTGCTAGGTGGGCAGGAGCTGGGACCGAAAGACGGGAGCTCACCCCGCCACGGGAATTCGAACCGCCGACCATACGATCGGCAAGTTCTAGGCACTGAGGTTTTACGCACAGCGCCACCCCCGTCCCCACAAGTTTATTTATCTTTTAAAAGTGCAACAGGTTATAGAAACTTGAAACCAATACTGGCAGCCTTGGTTACGGTTCACTTTTAAAGCTGCTAAAATCCGACGGGCTGGAGAAGTAGGTTTCTTGAGGATGTCCCTCTGCTAATTCTGTGCCTGTAGGGGTGATGACCCACATAATGCCAATTAAACGGAACTAAATTGTACTATTGTAGCCTCCGGCGCTCTTTCGAGTTGAGAAACGCAACCCGTCTCGGCTTGGAAGAGGGAAGCCACGTTCCAGGCTGCAGCCAATCTGCCTGGGTGCTTCAGGGTTCAGTTAATAAGGCTGGGAATGGGAACTCCTCTGAGACTGAGCTGCAAATGGGGACAGGCGCTATCAACACTGGGGCGCACAGAGAAGGGTCCAGCCATCCTCCCTGCTCCCCATGGAAGTAGCCCCAGTGTGTAGGTCTGGGAATGATGAGTGTGCAGTGCAAAAATGCCAAGCTCTGAGTCCAAGAACAGCTCTATACAGTGGTACCTCAGGTTAAGTACTTAATTCGTTCCGGAGGTCCGTACTTAACCTGAAGCTGTTCTTAACCTGAAGCACCACTTTAGCTAATGGGGCCTCCTGCTACCGCTGACAGCACAATTTCTGTTCTCATCCTGAAGCAAAGTTCTTAACCTGAAGCACTATTTCTGGGTTAGCGGAGTCAGTAACCTGAAGCGTATATAACCTGAAGCGTATGTAACCTGAGGTACCACTGTACAAGAAAACTCTGCCAAACAGCTCTTAACAGGGATGGATTTAGGTTTGATGAGACCCTAAGCTACTAAAGGTAATGGGGCCCTTTATATGTCCAGCTGTCCTTTGTCAACAACAAATTGTCGCTGTTTTTTGTGTTGAATATATGCTATATATGGTAATTTATGGACCTAATAGATATCTAAAGCCATTTGCACATGTTTCCATGCAACCAGTCCATGCACAATGTAGGCACCCTATATATAAAGGTAAAGGTAAAGGTAAAGGGACCCCTGACCATTAGGCCAGTCGTGGCCGACTCTGGGGTTGCGGCGCTCATCTCGCTTTATTGGCCGAGGGAGCCGGCGTACAGCTTCCGGGTCACGTGTCCAGCATGACTAAGCCGCTTCTTGCGAACCAGAGCAGCGCACGGAAACACCGTTTACCTTCCCGCTGGAGAGGTACCTATTTATCTACTTGCACTTTGACGTGCTTTCGAACTCCTAGGTTGAGCAACGGGAGCTCAACCCGTCACGGGGATTTGAACCGCCGCCCTTCTGATTGGCAAGTCCTAGGCTCTGTTGTTTAACCCACAGCGCCACCCGCATCCCTTACCCCATATATAAAAATGAGCAAACCAGTGATATTTTAGGGAGCAAGCGAGCAGTCGGGGCCCATGACTTACATAGGAGCCTACACAACACATCATAGGAGCCTACACAACACAAAACACTGTTGCTGGGTGTAGGTTTTACTTTATTTGGGTTTTTTTATCTTATACAGTGGTACCTCGGGTTAAATACTTAATTCGTTCCGGAGGTCTGTTCTTAACCTGAAACTGTTCTTAACCTGAAGCACCACTTTAGCTAATGGGGCCTCCTGCTGCCACCACGCTGCCGAAGCATGATTTCTGTTCTCATCCTGAAGCAAAGTTCTTAACCCGAGGTAATATTTCTGGGTTAGCGGAGTCTGTAACCTGAAGCGTATGTAACCCGAGGTACCACTGTATTTTGGAAATGTACATCCAGTTTATTTTTTCCTTTAATTTTTTTGGGGCCCCAAAAATTGCCCCTTCTGATCGGCAAGTCCTAGGCTCTGTGGTTTAACCCACAGCGCCACCCTATCACTTGTCCCTTATTGCATAATAATAATAATAATAATAATAATAATAATAATAATAATACTTTTATTATTTATACCCTGCCCATCTGACTGAGTTGCCCCAGCCACTGGGCAGCTTCCAATACAGATACAAACATAATAAAATGTCAAACGTTAAAAAATTCCCTAAACAGAGCTGCCTTCAGATGTCTTCTAAAAGTCTGGTCCTGATGTTTAGTCGGAATCGCCTTTCTTGTAACTCGAAGCCATGAGTTCGAGTCCTACCTTCCAGAGCAGGAGGAAAGAAGCTCATTGGAGTCCTGCCCACCCTCCACATTGCTTGTTAAAGCATGCCTTTCACCCCAAAGACAGGCAAGATCCCCAGCATCAAAAATACTATCTGCAATATATTAACACCGATCCTCTTTGCATCTCTCTTTAGTGAGCGTTCGGTGGGAATTGCAGGCCTCACAGCTGGAAGGAAGCCACGCATCAAACGGCAGAGAGTTTTCCTTCTCTTGGAAGTGGTTTAGCAGTGCAGACAAGACCCACGAGATCAACGCTTTCCCAGCGCCGTTTCCACTCTGCCAGCCAGAAACGGAACCTCCTGTTGTCTTGACGCAGGAGCTCCACTTCCGAACAAGAGAAGCCTGTGTGTGTGTGTGTTTGTGATTAACATGGTGGAGGATAATTAAAGCATTTGCAAGGAAGCTTGGGTGGGATCTGCGCCAACAAAGCCGGAGTTTCTTAACTTTCCATCAAGGAATGTGGTCCCTTGCTTTCCATCTGAAAAATTCCTTCAGTTTTGAACTTGTTGTTGTTGTTTAGTCGTTTAGTCGTGTCCGACTCTTCGTGACCCCCTGGACCAGAGCACGCCAGGCACTCCTGTCTTCCACTGCCTCCCGCAGTTTGGTCAAACTCATGTTTTTAGCTTCGAGAACACTGTCCAGCCATCTCGTCCTCTGTCGTCCCCTTCTCCTTGTGCCCTCCATCTTTCCCAACATCAGGGTCTTTTCCAGGGAGTCTTGTCTTCTCCTGAGGTGGCCAAAGTCTTGGAGCCTCAGCTTCGGGATCTGTCCTGTGAGCACTCAGGGCTGATTTCCTTCAGAATGGAGAGGTTGGATCTTCTTGCAGTCCATGGGACTCTCCAGAATCTCCTCCAGCACCAGAATTCAAAAGCATCCGTTCTTCGGCGATCAGCCTTCTTTATGGTCCAGCTCTCACTTCCATACATCACTAATGGGAAAACCATAGCTTGAACTATACGGACCTTTGTTGGCAAGGTTTTGAACTTAGTGTTGCAAATAACCAGCAGATACGATTCCATGGTTCAGATACCTGAAGGAATATGGATCAAGCTTGTTTTCTGCTGCTCCAGATGGCAGGATCTGAACCAGTGGTTTCAAACGACAAGGGAGGAGACAGCAGCCACACCTGGGAAATGGCTTTGACTGGCTGGCTACACCAGGTAAGGGCAGCCAATGGGACTATTTACAATATAGTGATTATTTTTCCATTGGCCTCCCCACATCACCCCAGCCAGGCGAATTGCTATTTGCAAGCCCGTTCTAGCACTGATGGCCGCAGACATAAAATAAGTAGGGCATGCAATGAAAAGCTGGCGAGATCCCCAAAGTCCAGTAGAACTCTGAGTTCCTCTCCTGTGCAGAACCCGAATTATGCAAAAGTAAGAAAACTTGGCGCACCTGAATTTGGCACGGGCTGCCGGCGTGATTTAAATAACCAAGTAGAAAAAGAGAGAGGGAGCAAATTGAATAACTGATGCAAATCAAGTTTCCCGTTTTGCAATTCATGCATTTCCTGATCAAGAGTTGCGTACGAATGGGCTGCTGTAACAATTAGAGCCATTTGGTGTGCAACTCAATAAAGCCTTAATGTTAACTTGGAATAATCCAAAACTCCGGTAATTCAGTTTGCGTGCTTGCTATGCCTTTGTTTCGGCAGTGCTGAAACCGTTCCTAATCAAAATCCCATTGAAACCACTCTGTTGGTTTTGATGGGTCTTGTATTTTGCCCAGGAAAGATTGTGTCTGATATATATTTCACTCTGGGCTGTGTTTTGATTCACCTAAGAGCCCACAGACAAGGCTTCGCATGGTGGGAAGCCTCCGGGTGCCTGTGGCAGCTAGTCATTCGGCATCGCCACTGCCAACCCGCTCCCTCTCCCTCTCAGCGAGGTATTGTTTTTTCTTGGACTGAAGAGTGGAAAAAGGAACAAGTCTCTGCTACTTGGTAGGGAGAGGGTGATGAAATTGATGGGTGATGGTGGCCACAGTCACTAAGAGGCTTCTTATCAAGGCCAAGACGACATAAATAGGACTTCCAGGTAGGGTAACATCACCCTCAGATCAGGTTAGACTCAGAAATGTGACTTCAAGGATCCCTGGGAGTCAATTCCTCTCAAATTTCCAAAGAGGGACAGGCACTCTGCACATGTTCAGAGGATGAGGGTTTTTGTTTCTTAAAAAAATCTATCTGCCAACATTATATTAAAAACAACCACCACCACCAAATCTACATTGGGTTTTCTAGTTTCTAGTTTTTCTAGGGACAAAAAAACCTTCTTTGATATTTCTTCACTGGCTCCCCTGTGGAACTTGTGAAAATAGATTCTGGGGCTAAACCACCGTGACCCCAGCTCTAAAAAAGGCAGAACAAAGAACCTATGTCTCTCTTTTCCTTTCTCTAACTGTGAGTTATCGCTGGTGTGAGATCTGGATTGTGCACCGACCGCTGAATCCAGGCAGTTCTGCTTTGGATTCCGGCTTGTGACACCTTGCTACGAAGACTACACACTCACAAATGTGCCACACCTGCTGCAAAACGCTGCAACATTTCACAGTCTCACAGCCGGGTGGGTTCCCCACCCCCTTCACCTGCTAGACACCCACAGAATAGTGCTGTGCGTTGCCCGAGCAACAGGAAGCTTTCAAAAAGAGCAGCTCTCGCTGCCAGCAGCAAAAGTCCCATCGCTGCTCACAGCCCTGTTTCTCAGGATTATAGCATCATTCACACCTTGGGGCGGAGCCACCTGGGAATCGAAGCGGACTTGGGTTGGAGCAGAAGGCGGCTTGGGTCCTTCGTGGCATCAGAGAACCGTAAGCCCCAATGGATCACATCTTGGACTACTGCTCTGCGCTCTATGTGGGGCTACCTTTGAAGGTGACCCGGAAACTACAACTAATCCAGAATGCGGCAGCTAGACTGGTGACTGGGAGTGGCCGCAGAGACCACATAACACTCGTGCTGAATGATTTTCATTGGCTCCCAGTACGTTTCCGAGCACAATTCAAAGTGTTGGTGCTGACCTTTAAAGCCCTAAATGGCTTTGGTTTCCCCAGCCATTCTGGGCAGCACCCAACAGAATATTAAAACCGCGATAAAACTTCAAACATTAAAAGTTTCCCCATACAGGATTCCCTTCATATGTCTTCCAAAAGTCAGGAGGTTGTTTATTTCCTTGACATTTGATGGGAGGGCGTTCTGCAGGGTGGGCACCACCACAAAGAAGGCCCTGTGCCTGGTTCCCTGTAACATGGCTTCTCGCAGGGAGGGAACCACCAGAAGGCCCTTGGCACTGGACCTCAAGGTCCGGTTTAGCGATGGGGGTGGAGACGCTCCTTCAGGTATACTGGGCCAAGGCTGTTTAGGGCTTTCAAGGTCAGCACCAACACTCTGAATTGTGCTCGGAAATGTACTGGGAGCCAACGTATCTGTTATGTAGTGTAACCCATAAATGCAGGGCAAGTGGGCAGGGGGACGAGCTTCTTTCTAGGGGCAGTGCTTGCTGCCCCTGCCCCCTGGCGCCACCCAAAGGTCTGAAAGGTACCCCCAAATTGTCTGCCTGAAGCGAGCCGCCCCACTCTGCCCCATTTTGTTGGTCACACTGATCTTAGCGGTGAGTGTTGCCAGTACCAGGTCCGGGCACAGAATCCACCTGCAGGAATGCAAGTATGCAGGCACAGCGAGACTTCCCGCAACGAATCTAACTGTAACGAGGAAGGTTAAAAATGGGGGCAGCCTGTGGCGGAGAGTTAGCTGTAGCGCTTGAGAAGATTAAGGGCTTATCTGTAAGTTCGTTTTTGCAAACGCTGGAAATGACTCTCTGATTATAACCCGTGCTCCACATCACCTTCCTTTTTTGTTTTTTTTTTGTGGCTGATGTGTTGAGTCCCTCCCCACTTGAATGTGGGGCCCACCCAACGGAACTGGCATGTATGGGTAAAAACTGAAATTTGAATGAAAGCGATAAGGGGAGAATTGGAACTAAAAAAGAGAGAGGGAAACATTTTATAAAAGGATGTAAATGAAACCGCTTTGAGGAGGAATGGAAGTTAACCAGAAGAAGAGATGAAATGAAATATGGTATAATTATATTGTTTTGTTTTTTTAAAGGAACTGGCATGTCTGTGTGTATCTATCGGGCAGCTGTGGGGTGGACAGGCTTCACGACAGGGTTCAAAGACCTTCTCTCGGATATAATCGACAGTATATTGCAGGAAATATGTACATCCGAAGAACATGTCAAACGACGGCGACGATTTACCAAAACGAAGCAAGCAACCCACACATTTCCGGCCTTCACATCTCCTAAAGTCTACTGCCGAAAAGGACAACCAAAATTATCAAGGGGAAATGGATGCAGATAAGGTCCTTTCTCCCTCTGTCATAATGTTAGAGCCCAGTGGGGCCACCCAGGGAAGATGAATATTTGGGGGGCGGTGGAAGCACGAATTGTGGCACTTGAGGGAGAAATTTGGTTCTGTTCACATTTCTGTGTGCTCACATCCCTAGTTTGCATTTCCCCAAATGATAGGCAAACCAAAAAGCACAGCTGCCCTGATGGTATGGACACACCTCCGAATTTTCTACTTCAGTTCCCCAACCGAATGATGTGTGCAGAAGGAGTGAATGTAATGTGGAAATGCATTAGGTTAGGAGAAAATCGCTTGCAAAGATGTGCATATTATCCAAAATTCACAGGAGTATCAGAGAATCAAAGAGTTGGGAGGCACCACCAGAGTAATCTAGTCCAACCCCCTGCAATGTCTCGAACCCACAACCTTTGCATAGCGAAAGTAGAGTTGCCGTACATCTGAAATTTCCCGGACATAGCCAACAACTTTGCCAAAAAAGAAAAAAAAATAGCTCAACAATGCAACAACTTTTGTGTCTGGGTTTTCACTTTCTGAAATATGGAAAGCCTAGTTAAAGCCATGCCCAAAGTGGCTTACAATATGAAAAAAAACCTACATAATTTATATCATGGTGGCTACTACCAGTGTTCTGGGCCTCATTGAGAGGCAGAATGTCAATATGAGTAGGAAAATGAGAGTACCCCTAAACATTTTTTTAGAAAAAAAAGCACTGGCTACCACTGTCCTGGAACGCGGGTGTTGCTCTGGTCTAAACCACAGAGCCTAGGCCTAGGGCTTGCCAATCAGAAGGTTGGCGGTTTGAATCCCTGTGACGGGGTGAGCTCCCGTTGCTCGGTCCCTGCTCCTGCCCACCTAGCAGTTCGAAAGCACGCCAGTGCGAGTAGATAAATAGGTACCGCTCTGGCGGGAAGGTAAACGGCGTTTCCGTGTCTGTGTGCTGCTCTGGTTTCACCAGAAGCAGTTTAGTCCTGCTGTCCACATGAATCGGAAAGCTGTCTGCGGACAAACGCTGGCTCCCTCGGCCAGTAATGCGAGATGAGCGCCACAACCCCAGAGTTGTCCGCGACTGAATGGTCAGGGGTCCCTTTACCTTTTACCTTTACCACTGTCCTAGAAAGCTGCTACCGTCAAGGTAGACAATACTGAGCTATATGGACCAAGAAAGCTTTCTATGGCTATTTTTGCTTATTTCCAAAGCAAAGCACACCCTCTTTTCTGGGAAAGGAAGCGGGTGCACCGGAGAAGGGGAGGGGAAACCTAGAATCATAGAATTGTGGAGCTGGAAGAGACCCCAAGGGCAATGCAAGAATCTCAGCCAAAGCATCCTTATCCTGATGACTTGTGGATTTTTGTGTTTAAAATATTTATACTTTCCTTACAAAAGTTCATGGTGGTGAAATACACAAGATGAAACAGTTAAATCAGCTATGATCAAGTGGGCACAGGACATTGGTCATAATATTATGTTTGCTGACTGGGAACAGTTGTGGACCACCGGTTTGAAATTTACGGCATGTAATGCTTAAAGGAAAATATTATGAAAATGATTTATAGGTGGTACATGACCCCAGTCAAGCCATTTGCCTGATAATAAGTGTTGGAAATGTAAAGAAACTGAAGGTACTTTTTATCACCTTTGGTGGACGTGCCCGAAGATTAAGGCTTTCTGGGAAATGATATATAATGAAATGAAAAAGGTACTTAAATGTACCTTCCCTAAGAAACCAGAGGCCTTTCTCTTGGGCATTGTCGGCCAATTGGTGTCAAAGAAAGACAGAATTTTTTTTATGTATGCCACCACAGCAGCAAGAATACTCATCGCAAAGCATTGGAAGACCCAAGATCTACCCACTTTGGAAGATGGCAGATGAAGGTGATAGACTATATGGGACTGGCTGAAATGACCGGCAGAATCCATGATCAGGGGAAAGAGACGGCGGAAGAAGATTGGAAGAAATTTAAAGTTTATCTTAAGAAACATTGTAAAATTAATGAATGCTAAAATGTCGTGGTTTTAGGGGGGGAAAAGGAGACTACAGCTGTAAAAGATTAAGTAAAAGAAAAGAATTAGGGAAAGTTTGATAAAACCAAGTGTTAGAATTTGCTGAAATAATTTTGGAAATTGGGATGTAGAAAGGGGAGGTATGGGGAAGTCGGTGAAGCAAGGTTTAAGAAAAAGGGATATGAAATTATACATGTTTGTTTGTGTGTTTGCTTGTTTGTATTGTGTATTATTTGTGTTTATAAAAACTGTGAAAAACCAATAAATTTTTTTTACAAAAAAACAACAACAAAAGTTCGTGGTGGTTCCCAAACAAGAGCTATGAAACCAAAATCAAAAGCAGCAGTATTGAAAATCAAAGCCGCACAGGACCAAAATATTCAAAAACAAGACAGTAGCAAAAAGATATGATAAAACTCCCCCCCCAGCCTTTAAAGGCCAAAGGCTTCCCTAAGTAGAAACATTTGAACCTGGTGGTGTAAGGTCCACCCCCACCACTCAGCCCGGACAATGGGGTGGTCCACCTCCGAGGGTCTTCTGGTGGTTCCCTCACAGTGAGAAGCGAAGTTACAGGGAACCAGTCAGAGGGCCTTCAGATGTCAAGGAGATGCAAGAGCCACACAACTTTTAGAAGACATCTGAAGGCAGCCCTGTGCTTGATTTTTTAGAAATGTACCGTACTTTTCCGTGCATAAGACGTGGGATTGGTTGCTGCTGCGAGCCTAAGACTGCCAGCGGCTATTGGGCATGTTGTTGGTTGCTGTGGCGAGGGCTAACGCTGATTTGCTGTCGTTCTAATTGGGTCGGCGCAATTCCCCCTAAAACAGATCAACAACTCTGGGGGCCATCCTCCATTTTCCTAATTTGGAGTCCCTAAAAATAGGGGGCATCTTATACACGGGGTCGTGTTATACATGGAAGAATACAGTATTTATTTTGCTGGAAACTGCCCAGAGTGGCTTGAGAAACCCAGCCAGATGAGCAGGGCATTCATCATCATCATCATCATCATCACTTAAGGCACCAGGCCATTCAGTGAGATCCCAGAGGACCAACTCTGGTGGACTTCCACCCCCATTGTGAGATACTGTCAAGAGCAGGTATTTGGTTCCTGTCTAGCTGCTCTGATGAATGGAGGGAGGAAGTCGCCAGAAGAGGAAGCAGCAGCCCAACCGCACAGTGACGTGGAAGCAGCCGTTGCAAAGTCGCCACCTGTTTCCTTGCACTGCCACTAGCTAACACCCAAGAGCAGACTTAGCTGCCTCTGCCAGGAAAGGTTGCTTGAAGCCTGGGACTTTTTAGCTTTGAGAAAAAGGCGAGTAATAGGGTTGCGTGGTAAGGTAAAGGTAAAGGGACCCCTGACCATTAGGTCCAGTCGTGACCGACTCTGGGGTTGCAGCGCTCATCTCGCTTTATTGGCCAAGGGAGCCGGCGTACAGCTTCCAGGTCATGTGGCCAGCATGACCAAGCCTCTTCTGGCGAACCAGAGCAGAACAAGGAAACACCATTTACCTTCCCGCCGGAGTGGTACCTATTTATCTACTTGCACTTTGATGTGCTTTCGAACTGCTAGGTTGGCAGGAGCTGGGACAGAGCAATGGAAGCTCAACCCGTTGCGGGGATTCGAACCACTGACCTTCTGATCGGCAAGTCCTAGGCTCTGTGGTTTAACCCACAGCGCCACCTGTGTCCCCTAGGGTTGCATGGTAGGAGTTTATAAAATCATGCATGGTCTCGGCGGCCGCTCCCAGTCACCAGTCCAGCTGCCACATTCTGGATTAGTTGCAGTTTCCGGGTCACCTTCAAAGGTAACCCCACATAGAGCGCATTGCAGTAGTCCAAGCGGGAGATAACCAGAGCATGCACCACTCTGGTGAGACAGTCCGCGGGCAGGGAGGGTCTCAGCCTGCGCACCAGATGGATCTGGTAGACAGCCGCCCTGGACACAGAATGGACTTGCGCCTCCATGGACAGCTGTGAGTCCAAAATGACCCCCAGGCTGCGCACCTGGTCCTTCAGGGGCACAGTTACCCCATTCAGGACCAGGAAGTCTCCCACACCTGCCTGCCCCAGGAAAGGCTGATATAAGTTGCCAACAACACAGCTCTGTGCAGCCTTCCCAGGTCTTTGCCATCCCGTATTTTCCGTCTCTTGATTGATTGACGATGCCGATTTAAATATGCTGCTCGCTGTTTTCAGGGGCCCTTTGGGGCTGAAAAGCTGAATAGCAACGCTAATTATTCTTTTCGGTGGCAGCCGGGAGTTAGTTGCCAAGCGCGAAGTTCTGTTCGGGTGCAACCAGCTAGCCACAAACGCTGCGTTCCTGGCAGACGTTAAGCCTCCACATGGAATTGCAAAGGCGGGGGGGGGGGGAGAGAAAGCCCATATTGCATCTGTGTCAATCAGCCCCGGGTGATGTTTGGGGAAAAGTTCGAAGACCATCTTGCACGGCAGAACCAAATTGCCATAGCAACAGCACGAGGCGAGTGGGTGGACGTCTTGTGGTTTTTTTTTAAATGACTCATTTTTTATTTTTTTTTGTTTCTTGAAGGAGTGATGGCTCCCACCGCCATCTTTCAAATTTTTATTTCAAATAAAAGGCTGAATTGCTTAAAAATAGAAACCCAAAGATACCAAACTGATTCCCTGCGAACACTGAAAAATAATCTCTTGGCTTCTCTTTAAACATCTCCGTTATGAATGTGTTGCGTGGCTGGTAGGGCCGATGAGGCGACAACCCGGGATAAAATTGCCTATCTGAGCTCTGTAATCCAATTAATAGAAGCCTTTGCAAATAGTTTAGAAGCGAGACATCATCTCCCATTATAAACAGCTGTGTGATCGCGTTAAGCTGCGCTTTTCCCCTCCCTCCCCACGTTCTGGGCGTGTGCATTCTCATAAACAAGCACAGGAAATAATACCGACTGCACCATGAATTAACTGACTCACCCACAAGTTAGCGGGAGGATATAGGGCAGGACCCGAGTGTCGTTCATCAAGACAACACGCTGCATTCTGCAAACCTGAGAGTTTCGCAAACCAAGAGCCCTGCCTGCCTGCTCTGACCCAAAGAACAAAGGAGTCGAATACCCTCCAACATTCCTCAGATGAAAAAAGGGACATTTCTCCCCCCCAAACTGACCCTCTTAGACACCCCCGTTTTTTGTGCCCCTCCCAGTACTTCCTATCAGAAGAAGGGCAAATGCCATGATACCACCATGACACCAGCGGGCACAACACACAAGCCCTCCACCGTCCTGAAAAGAACCCTCAATTGTTATTTTATTTAATTTTGTTCCTTGGTCGATTTACAGAAAGAAAAACAAACACCAATATATGTAGTCAAACCTCATGTTGCGTCTGCTTCAGGTTGCGTTTGTCGGGTTTCGGCAGTTGCGCATGCACAGAAGTGCTAAATCGTGCTTTGCGCATGCGCAGAAGTGCCGGATCGCGACTCGTGCATGCGTAGGTGCGGGTTGCGAATGCTGCGGGTTGCGAACGTGCCTTCCACATGGATCATTCTGGATTAATTGCAGTTTCCGGGATCAAATCAGAAGCTGGGATGGCTTAAGTAATTCCGGGACTGTCCCTGGAAAATAGGGACACTGGGAGGGTCTGGAGGATAAGCAGTGTTAGGGCACCAGGAAACTGCCACATACAGAAGCAGAACATCTGTAGTTCAGCATTGCCTACACAGACTGGCAGCAACTGTCTCGGATTTCAGACAGGTCTCCCTTCCCTTCCTGTAGATGCCTGTGGGGAGTGAGGCTTCTGCCCCGAGCCATTGCGCCCTTCCTTGTCTCCACCAGCCAAAGGGAGTGGGCTGCTATCTACAATACTGCCTTATTTATTTTATTATACAGTGCATTGGTTATTGCTTTCACTTTATGGATCAATTGTCTCGTTAGATAGTAAAATTCCTGTTAAATTACTGTTTTAGGGGTTGTTTTTAAAAGTCTGGAACGGATTAATCCGTTTTGCATTCCTTTCTATGGGGAAGTGTGCCTTGGTTTTGGAACGGACTTCCGGAACGGATTAAGTTTGAGAACTAAGGTACCACTGTATCCCATAAGTCAGCGAGTATCTTAGGGACGAGAAACCGGCATATTCGGTTAAAACTAAAGCTGGACATTTCGGCAAGTTCAATATTATGCCCAACTTTCTGTGATGCTCAAAATAAAAAAATTCCTTCCAGTAGCACCTTAAAGACCAACTAAGTTAGTTCTTGGTATGAGCTTTCGTGTGCATGCACACTTCTTCAGATACACGCATGCACACGAAAGCTCATACCAAGAACTAACTTAGTTGGTCTTTAAGGTGCTACTGGAAGGAATTTTTTTTATTTTGAGTATGGCAGACCAACACGGCTACCTATCTGTTTCTGTGATGCACGCAGTACGATTCTGAAACTCACACAGCGGTGGAAATATTGCAAGCGCTCTCGGACACTGGGGAAACACGGAAATCAAATTAGAGCAAGCGTGCAGAAAATTATTAATCCGGAGAGCTCAGCTTCTCCTGACAGGGAGAGGCCGCCGGGGCAAAGTCTCATGGAAGTCTCCACCTGGGCTCTCGGGAGACCAGGCCGCGTTCTGCGTCTAGCAATGCAGACGCAACACAATTATCAACAATTGCTGGAGCCCTCGGAGATTTCGCACGGAGAGGCTGCGCTGCCAGAGGGAAGCCTCCTGAGGGAAGGTGCAACGCTTTTGTTGAGTCTGCAATGACTAAAAAAATAAAATAAAGGATGCTACCCATGAAGACCTTTTGCCACATTCCGCCCCGCTTCTCCTTTCTTTCCTGTTAAGTGGGAAAATCTGGTTTCAGATGGACAGAATAAGAGAATCATCGAATTGCAAGGGACCCCTGAAGGTCATCTAGTACAACCCCCTGCCCTGACCATTGGTCCTGCTGGCTGGGGGGCTGACGGGAGTTGTAGTCTGAAAGCTTCCGGAGGGTGTCAGGTTGGCTACTCCTGTTCAAACCCCTTTGCCCCGTTCTTTATTCCTGGAAATCACATGCTGATTTAGAACTTCAGCATCACCTGGTAGAGTAGCAGGTCCCTGATGAGCTATTTTTCTGCATGCAGGGAATGGTCAAAAGCGCCTGCTCCCTGCAATGCCTGCCATCTCGAGGCAAATCTAAAAAAATGTAGTATAAACACCGACAACTGGGAAACACTGGCCTGCGAGTGCTCCAGTTGGAGAACAGCCTTTGCCAAAGGTGTCATGGGCTTTGAAGACACTCGAACTCAGGACGCAAGGGAGAAATGTGCTAAGAGGAAGGCTCACTTGGCAAATCCACACCGTGATCAACTCCCACCCGGGAACCAATGTCCCCACTGTGGAAGGACGTGTGGGTCCAGAATTGGCCTCCACAGTCACATACGGGCTCATTGTTAAAACCGTGTACAGTGGTGCCTCGGGTTAAGTACTTAATTCGTTCCGGAGGTCCGTTCTTAACCTGAAGCTGTTCTTAACCTGAAGCACCACTTTAGCTAATGGGGCCTCCTGCTGCCGCCAGAGCACAATTTCTGTTCTCATCCTGAAGCAAAGTTCTTAACCTGAAGCACTATTTCTGGGTTAGCGGAGTCTGTAACCTGAAGCGTGTGTAACCTGAGGTTCCACTGTATATGGAAGACAATCTTACTCAGCTACAGGTGATTGCCAAAGAAGGAGGAGGAGGAGGAGGAGGAGAAGCCCTGTCCCAACAGGAATGGAATCTGTGCATGCGACCTGTGCAGAAGGGTGTCATTCTGCACAGCAACAAAAGAAGAGTTGGGCTGGATTAGACCCAAGGCCCCTCAGAGCCAGCATCCTGCTCTCAGATGGCTTGTGGTTCCTTTCAGAAAAGGCTTTCAAAGGCATAACACTTCTGGAGATGCAGAGGGTCTTCTAGTGAGGTAGAACAACGTGGCCTTATGACTTTGTCTCCTTCTAAAATTTAACTCCCTGCTATGTGTGAAGATGTCTCCACCCCCATCGTTCTGCCCGGACGCTGAGGTCCAGCGCCGAGGGCC
The DNA here is from genome assembly GCF_965113315.1 of Podarcis vaucheri. NCBI lineage: Eukaryota > Metazoa > Chordata > Lepidosauria > Squamata > Lacertidae > Podarcis > Podarcis vaucheri. The sequence continues at coordinate 5,105,994 of NC_138759.1, forward strand.
TTCTGGCGGTTCCCTCACTGCGAGAAGCAAAGCTACAGGGAACCAGGCAGAGGGCCTTCTCGGTGGTGGCGCCCGCCCTCTGGAACACCCTCCCATCAGATGTCAAAGCAATAAATAACTACCTGACATTCAGAAGACATCTTAAGGCACCCCTGTTCAGGGAAGTTTTTAATCTGTGATATTTTACTGTATTTTTTGTTTCTATGGAAGCCGCCCAGAGTGGCTGGGGAAACCCAGCCAGATGGGCGGGGTACAAATAATAAATTATTATTATTATTATTATTATTATTATTATTATTATTATTATTATTTACAGGCAACACCCGTTTCGCATACATTCAAAGAATGGCCAGCTGTACATGTGTGGGCCTTTTTCGGACTCGGAAGGGGCCAGGATGGGGCATAATGGGGTGGGGGAGACATATGTCCTTTTGTCTGTCCTTCCAACATTCAGCTTCACTCAATGTCTAGGACTCAGCTATACAGCTGCAAATATAACGTTTTAAGGGCATTATACAAACGTGACACTAGATGGCGATGGTGAGCTAATGGCAAATGCAATATATTTTTTAAAACTTTTTTTCCAGAGTGTTTTTTTAATATATGTCTCGATTCAGCCCTAGTGTTTTGGGAAAGGGAGGAAAAACCTTTCCACCATCCATTTCCTCTGTGCCATGCAAAATTTCATAAATTTCTACTTGCCTGTTCTCCAAAGCAGTGTTTTTCAACCTTTTTTGGGCAAAGGCACACTTGTTCATGAAAGAAATCACGAGGCACACCACCATTAGAAAATGTTAAAAAAATTAACTCTGTGCTTATATTGACTATATATAAAGTAATTCTCTTGAATAGGAATCAAATAAACACAAATCAAATAAACACAAACACTTAACATCAGTGGTGGGATTCAAAAATTTTAGTAACCAGTTCCAACATTCAAGCATGGTTTAATATTTTTTTCTTTAATGGCAAACAAAAACGTCGCGGACCGTTCTCTGCTCAGCGGGGATCGATCCGCTGATCCCTGCTGAGCCGGCGGATGACAGCTCCGCCTCCGCACTGTGTGTGGAGAGGGAGATGTCAGAGCCCCGCTGCTCTCTATGGGGAATCGGATGAGAGCAGACCGCCTGTCCGCTCTCATCCGATCCCATCCGATCTGATCCCCACCCAGGACGGATGGAAAATAGGGTGGACACAGTCCGGCGCCCGCCTAGTGGGCGAAAATGTGACATTTTTTTAAAAAAAAATCTTTCGAATTTTTCAATTTTCCCCACGGCACACCAGGCAACATCTCACGGCACACTAGTGTGCCGCGGAACAGTGGTTGAAAAACACTGCTCCAAAGTAAAAAAAACCCAAATGCTGCAAGCTTTCCTCATAGAAGAGTCTCGCCGTCCCTTTGAACATTTGAGCTGTCATTTTCTGAACCTTTTCCAACTCTACAATACCCTTTTTGATGTGAGTTATTCCAAAGGCTGCTGCACCACAGATTTGTATAACGGCGTTGTTATAGCAACGGTTTCATTTCTAATCCCTTTTCCCAATGCAACAGGTCTTAACCTTACAGAAGCAATGCTGGTTCTGCTTCACCAAGACTTCTTCTTCTATATACGTGGGAATCTATCTTTAATTGTGCTTTTCACGGGTTTTCTGGCAACAGACATTAAGCTCACCAACCTGTGAGCTCCTGAATCCCTTTTAAATACCGTATTCTTCACTCAATAAGATGCACCCGACCATAAGACGCACCTAGTTTTTGGAGAAGGAAAACAAGAAAAAAAATATTCTGAATCCTAGAAGCCAGAACAGCAAGGGGGATCGCTGCTTAGCGAAAGCAGCAATCCCTCTTGCTGTTCTGGCTTCTGGGATAACTGCACAGCCTGCATTTGCTCCATAAGACACACACACATTTCCCCTTACTTTTTAGGAGGGAAAAAGTGAGTCTTATAGAGCAAAAAATAAGGTAACTGCTGCTATATGGAAGTGCATTTTAGGGAAGCTCTTATATGGAAGCTGAAATTAGGGAATAGTTACTTTTTTTGGAAGCAATTTCACTTCTGAGTTCTTTACGACCTCTCGGATTGATACCAACCGAACCTGATCGTTTGTTTTTCATTTGTCAGTAAAGCTCAGAACTTTGCCTAATATCATGACCACAGTTGCTCAGACTTGCTTCCTGCGAAAGTTTGCTCAGATACAGGAATCTGCCCTGCATCTTCCATTGTGTAGACAGATGGAAATAATTAATTCAATTATAACTGAATAGCCCTCCAGCCCTCTGGAGAGATTGAACTACTTTCGTCTTTTCTTTTCAACTTCCTCTTTCCCACTCCCTTCATTTCTGGGAAGTTTCTCTTCCTGACGTCAAATGTGACTCTGCTGCTCTTTCTTAGCAACTGTCTATTTGCAGATACAGAGCACGAGACTCTTAATCACAGGGTTGTGGGTTCGAGTTCCACACGGGCTGGACTAGATGACCCTCGTGGGCCCTTCCACTTCTACAATTCTATACTTCTATATATTGAATTGATAGGATGATAGTCACTGTTCCTGCTCGGGTCAGTAACATTTACATCTCACACCAGGTCCTGGGCATCACTTAAGATGGAATCCAGGGTCAGCTCCCCTCTGGCCAGTTCCATGATCTACTACTCTAGCGTAGAGTTATTTAGCTAGAAAGTTGAAAAGGTGAAATGAAGAACTTATCCAAAATTAACTTTTGCCCCCTTCTTTCCAGGCAAAGGTAAAAGGAAGTAAGTTGTGAATAAGCCTTAAAATTAGCTGCACTTGCATAACTCGCAACATTTCTCTGATGAAAATAGGGATGTTAATAAAATAATAATAATAATAATAATAATAATAATAATAATAATAATAATTTCTTGTTTATACCCCCCCATCTGTCTGGGTTGCCCCAGCCACTCTGGGCAGATTCCAAAATAGATAAAAACATAATAAACCATAAAACATTAAACAACTTCCCTGTTCAGGGCTGCCTTCAGATGTCTTCTAAAGGCTGTATCTTTTTATCTCAGGAGTCACATAACTCCACACCCTCCAACATTTCTCCGATGAAAATAGGGATGTCCTAAGGCAGGGGTCAGCAAACTTTTTCAGCAGGGGGCCGGTCCACTGCCCCTCAGACCTTGTGGGGGGGCCGGACTATATTTTTTGGGGGGGAAATGAGTGCATTCCTGTGCCCCACAAATAACCCAGAGATGCATTTTAAATAAAAGGACACATTCCACTCATGTAAAAACACAAAACACGCTGATTCCCGGACCGTCCGCGGGTCGCATTGAGAAGGCGATTGGGCTGGATCCGGCCCCCAGGCCTTAGTTTGCCTACGCATGTCCTAAGGATAAGCGGGATCAAATCAGAAACTGGGATGGCGTCTGTAAATCTGGGACTGCCTCTGGAAAAATAGGGACACTGGGAAGGGCCTATAAAGGTAAAGGTTCAGGGACCCCTGACCATTAGGTCCAGTCGTGGCCGACTCTGGGGTTGCTGCGCTCATCTCGCTTTACTGGCCGAGGGAGCCGGCGTACAGCTTCCGGGTCGTGTGGCCAGCATGACTAAGCCGCTTCTGGCAAACCAGAGCAGCGCACGGAAACGCTGTTTACCTTCCCGCCAGAGTGGTACCTATTTATCTACTTGCACTTTGACATGCTTTTGAACTACTAGGTTGGCAGGAGCAGGGACCGAGCAACAGGAGCTCACCCCGTCGCGGGGATTCGAACCGCCGACCTTCTGATCGGCAAGTCCTAGGCTCTGTGGTTTAACCCACAGCCCCACCCACGTCCCACGGGAAGGGCCCGTACTTGTGATTTAAAAAATCACATGTGATTCTCTAAGAGTGATCTGCAACACACTATCGGGTGGTTCACATAACTACAACAAATTGAAAAAGAGCCTCCTGGATCAGACCAACGCCCCACCGAGTCCCACAAAATTCGTTCATGTTTTTGCTTTCTTAGATCCAAGAAAACATACTTTGAATAGCATCCGTTTGCCATCTCCCTGTCCCTCTGAAGAGAAATACCACTTGCAGAAACAGAAATGAGATTCCCCCCCCCTCCTTAAATGACGCTGATTTCACAAGGAACAATGGAGCAGAGATCCAGTAGCGCCAGCCCTGGCATGGAGGAACTTGATGATACAGAAAACTGTGTGCTGTTAGAAAGATCCCATTATAACCAGCCTTGGGGGCGAAAAATAGTGCCAGCACACAGTGACACACTCTTTTGGAACAGAGATGGGGGGGGGGGGAGATACAAGATTGAAAATCCAGATATTATATTCTGCTATGTGACTTGGTTGCTCAGTTCAGTCTTTTTGCATGGTCTTTTATATATTGTTTTATGGGTTGTCACTTCACTGTTATTTTTATCGATTACAGTCTGGTAGTTCTTTAGTTATCTCAACTAGGGCCAGGGCCTTTTCAGTACTGGCCCCAACTTGGTGGAACGCTCTGTCCCAAGAGACTAGGGCCCTGCGGGACTTGACATCTTTCCGCATAGCCTGCAAGACGGAGCTGTTCCGCCTGGCCTTTGGTTTGGACTCAGTCTGACCCTTATGTTTCCCTCCCCTTATGGTTTTGATTTATGGGCTGCTACTAAAATGAGGCTGCATTTTAAATTGTATTTTAACCATATTTTAACCCGTATTTTAATTAACTGTTTTTTCCTTTTCTTTTACGTTTTATTATAATTTTATTGGTGTTAGCCGCCCTGATCCCAGTTCTGGCCGGGGAGGGTGAGGTATAAATAAAATTTTCTTCTTCTTCTTCCTCTAAAATAATGCTTTTTATAGTGTTGAGTTGAGTTCATGGCACCAAAAAAAGTTCAAGAACAACGGACCTAGTGGAAGACTGGAAAGACAGCAGTTGCACAATTTGCAGGCTGTTTTCGGGGCAGACACTGACGTGGACATCTGAAAACTGGGCATTTTCATGCCGCAATGTGTCTTCTGAGCACCTGCGGATAATTTCCTTCCCTGCTAATTGCTGCCCTGAGTTCCGATCTCGCTCATCTAACCCTGTTGAGCTACGACAGCCGGGTGCTCTCTGCATTTTCCGGAAACAATGGAAGACCTTTTTTTGGCTTTGACAAGCTATTCCAGGGTGAAAAGGTCTCCGACTTAAGGTGTTCATTTTGCACGGCTTTAAACCTATAGTTTAGTTGTTGCTTTCTTCTGTTTTCAAAACTATTTTTAGAGGGGTTTTAGATTGCGGGTTCGTCAGTCGCCTTGGGACATGCAAAGAAGGTGATTGGTTCGTAAGTCATGGTGGTGATATTTTCTAGAGCTATCAGGTGGTATGCAATGCTAGTCCTACTCAGAGTAGACCCACTGAAGTCAATGACTGTGTTCTGCTTCCACAGTTGGAGGCAGCAATACTACTAAATCCCAGGTGCGGAAAACCACTGGAGGGGAGAGTTGCTCTTGTGTTCGAATCCTGCTTCCTAATTTCCCACTGGTTGGCCACAGTGAGAACAGGATGCTGGACTAGATGGGACACTGGCTTGATCCTGCTGGCTCCTCTTATATTCTTAACACACAGGACTAACATTTGTTTAGTCGTTTAGTTGTGTCCGACTCTTCATGACCCCCTGGACCAGAGCACGCCAGGCACTCCTGTCTTCCGCTGCCTCCCGCAGTTTGGTCAAACTCATGTTCGCAGCTTCGAGAACACTGTCCAACCATCTCGTCCTCTGTCGTCCCCTTCTCCTTGTGCCCTCCATCTTTCCCAACATCAGGGTCTCTTCCAGGGAGTCTTCTCTTCTCAGGAGGTGGCCAAAGTCTTGGAGCCTCAGCTTCAGGATCTGTCCTTCCAGGGAGCACACAGGGCTGATTTCCTTCAGAATGGAGAGGTTGGATCTTCTTGCAGTCCATGGGACTCTCCAGAGTCTCTTCCAGCACCAGAATTCAAAAGCATCAATTCTTTGGCGATCAGCCTTCTTTATGGTCCAGCTCTCACTTCCATACATCACTACTGGGAAAACCATAGCTTTAACTATACGGACCTTTCTTGGCAAGGTGATGTCTCTGCTTTTTAAGATGCTGTCTAGGTTTGTCATTGCTTTTCTCCCAAGAAGCAGGCGTCTTTTAATTTCGTGGCTGCTGTCACCATCTGCAGTGATCATGGATCCCAAGAAAGTAAAATCTCTCACTGCCTCCATTTCTTCCCCTTCTGTTTGCCAGGAGGTGATGGTACCAGTGGCCATGATCTTCGTTGTTTTTTTATGCTGAGCTTCAGCCCATATTTTGCGCTCTCCTCTTTCACCCTCATTAAAAAGTTCTTTAATTCCTCCTCACTTTCTACCATCAAGGTTGTGTCATCTGCTCAGAACACGGCTGGATGCAACGAAGTCACCCCATTAGCAAAAGGATGTTCTGCATAGACCACAGGACTTCCTCTTCCTTCTCTTGCGTGTTTGCTTTATCCCTCCCAATTTTGCTCCAAAGGGTTGGGGGAACCCCAGGACACATTTGGGGGGAGGCATAGGGGGAGAGGAAGTCCCACTGTGCAGGCAGAAGAAGAGAAACATCATTGGGCACAACCCTTTATTATCCAGCGGCAACAGGGCCTCGTCGCCGGGAAGTGTTTCTACCACTTCCGATGTAAACCGACTTTCTCTTTTAATATCAGGGGCTTAATCCTGACTTCCCCGTCTCAGCCTCCTCCAAGACGTCAAGCGCGTGACCGGGTCTGCAATTGCCCTCTGCTTTGTGGCTTCCCTGCCAGAGCCACAGCTGCCTTTGTGGGACATTCTCCATTCTGCGCACGTCAAGAATCTCCTCCAAGGTGTGGCCTTTTGAGCAGTGTCTGAAGGAAATCCCTTCGCTCGCCTGTCAATCTCTGAACAGGCTGGCTTCACCCAAGCTCTCAGGACTGCAGCTGAATGGCGCACACAGATGTACACAACCGTTTCAGCAGGGCAAAACTGCACCAGAGCCTCAGCCTGGACTGAGGAACCTCCAGATGTTGCTGGACCTCAACTCTCATCATCTCCCTTGCAGCCAAGAAGGCCAACGGCAACAGACCCTTTCAGAGTCCCTATTTTCCAGGGAGAGTCCCAGACTTACAGAAGCCATCCCGGTTTCTGATTTGATCCCAGAATGTCCCGCTTTTCCTTAGGATGCGTCTATTTTCACAGTAGAAATATCAGAGGGTGTGGAGTTATGCAACCCCTGAGCCAAGGAGATCAGTAACCTTCAGAAGAAATCTCAAGGCAGACCTGTAGAGGGAAGTTTTGTAATGTTTACAGCTTTATTATGTTTTTATATATCTTAAAAAGCAGAGACATCACCTTGCCAACAAAGGTCCATATAGTTAAAGCTATGGTTTTCTCAGTAGTGATGTATGGAAGTGAGAGCTGGACCATAAAGAAGGCTGATCGCCAAAGAATGGATGCTTTTGAATTCTGGTGCTGGAGGAGACTCTTGAGAGTCCCATGGACTGCAAGAAGATCAAACCTCTCAATTCTGAAGGAAATCAGCCCTGAGTGCTCCCTGGAAGGGCAGATCCTGAAGCTGAGGCTCCAAGACTTTGGCCACCTCATGAGAAGAGAAGACTCCCTGGAAAAGACCCTGATGTTGGGAAAGATGGCGGGCACAAGGAGAAGGGGACAACAGAGGACGAGATGGTTGGACGGTGTTCTCGAAGCTACCAGCATGAGTTTCACCAAACAGCAGGAGGCAGTGGAAGACAGGAGTGCCTGGCGTGCTCTGGTCCAGGGGACCACGAAGAGTCGGACACGACTAAATAACAACAACAATATGTTGGAAGGGACGCGGGTGGCGCTGTGGGTGCGATGCTCCGGGGTTTCAGGCAGGGGGGTCGTTCCCATCCCTACCTAGAGGATTGAACCTCTTACTGCTGAGCTGGATCACGTCCCCCCAAATATCCGTACTGAGTCAGACCCCTGGACCACCCCATGAGGCTATAAGGCCCACACAGCGCTTTGCAAATTAGGAGAGCTATGGAAATGATACGCAGGAACAGCGTTGAATCAGGGGCTACAGGCAGGAGCCAGTTCCCATTTCAGCTTCTAACATGGTGATTCACACAAAAAGCTGCCTTACATTAGGTCAGACGAGCCCACTATTGCCCACTCAGACTGCCAGCAGCAGGTCTCCAGGGCCTCGGAGCAGACATTTCCCGCCCTCAGCTACGGATGCTTTTAACGGGAGACGCAAGCGACTGACCCCCCCGGACTTTCTGCCCACAAAACAGGTTCTGTATAGGACTTCCACAAGACACATATCAGTAGATTAGCAAGCCGCTACTTAGAAAATCTGTTCCAGCATCTGCCCAGGGGGAGATCAGACCAGAAGCCCTGGAAGCTAAGTGCCAAGGCTCTCTCCCATCGCTCTCCAAGCTGGTACCCTCCAAATGTTGTTGGGACTACAACACCCATCATTCCTGACCACTGGCTAAGCTGGATGTGGATGATGGGAGTTGTAGTCAACCCAAGACCCTCTACTCCAGACGTCCGCAAGGCCACCAGTTGGAGACCTCAAGTTGGGGTTCTACCACCACAACCCAGAATCCTCCTGGTCCCGGAAATCAGGTGATCTCAGTGAACCAATCCAGTGCTGTTGTGCTCTATAAAAGTTCCCACATAGGCCCACTCAGTTCGGGAAATTTGTTGTTGTTTTTTTATAGATCTTCCCACTTCCATGGATTGATAGCTAACCCTCTTTTGGGATTAGAATAAAATTGGCTCAGTTGGTTAGAACCTGATAAATGCAAAGGTTGCAGGTTTGATCCCCGTAAGGGGCAGCTGCATATTTCAGCATACTGCCTTATATCACTGGCCCATCTTAACCAGCATTGCCTACACGGGCTGGCAGCAGTTCCCCTTGTTTTTTTCCTCCCAGCCCAACCTGGAGAAGTCGGGGATTGAACTCGGGACCTCCCGCCTGCAAGGCGGATCCTCTGTCACAGAGCTACAGCTTTTCAAATCCTTGTCATCACCCCATCTTGCGGGCACATGTTCCTTTCGGCCTTTGGGGGCCCATCAATTGGGCCATCCCAACATGAATTACTATGAGAAGCAGGGACATGGGTGGCGCTGTGGTCTAAACCACTGAGCCTCTTGGGCTTGCCGATCGGAAGGTTGGCGGTTCGAATCCCCATGACGGGGTGAGCTCCCGTCACTCCGTCCCAGCTCCTGCCAACCTAGCAGTTCCAAAACACACCAGTGAAAGTAGATAAATAGGTACTGCTGCGGCGGGAAGCTACTGGCCACATGGCCCAGAATAATAATAATAATAGTAATAATAATAATAATAATAATAATAATAATAATAATAATAATTTACTATTTATACCCCACCCATCTGACTGGGTTTCCCCAGCCACTCTGGGGGGCTTCCAACAGAACACTAAAATACAATAACCTATTAAACATTAAAAGCTTCCCTAAACAGGGTTGCCTTCAGATGTCTTCTAAAAGTTTGGTAGTTATTTTTCTCTTTGACATCTGGTGGGAGGGCGTTCCACAGGGCAGGTGCCACTACCGAGAAGGCCCTCTGCCTGGTTCCCTGTAACTTGGCTTCTCGCAGCGAGGGAACTGCCAGAAGGCTCTCGGAGCTGGACCTCAATGTCCGGGCAGAACGATGGAGGTGGAGACGCTCCTTCAGGTATACTGTCTGTGGACAAACGCCGGCTCCCTCGGCCTGAAAGCGAGATGAGTGCCGCAACCCCAGAGTCTCCTTTGACTGGACTTAACCGTCCAGGGGTCCTTTACCTTTTTTTTACTATGAGACGCAACCAGCAGAGATGTGTGGAGAGTTGTTACTTTCTCCAGAGCAGTTACCGTATTTTTCGATCTATAAGACGCACCAGACCTCAAGATGCACCTAATTTTTGGAGGAGGAAAACAAGAAAAAAAATATTCTGAATCTCAGAAGCCAGAACAGCAAGAGGGATCGCTGCTCAGCGAAAGCAGCAATCCCTCTTGCTGTTCTGGCTTCTGGGATAGCTGCGCAGCCTGCATTCGCTCCATAAGACGCACACGCATTTCCCCTTACTTTTTAGGAGGGAACAAGTGAATCTTATAGAGCAAAAAATACGGTATATTTTACAAATGCTTATCAAGCCTTCCTTAGCTGTCCGCCCCCCCCCAACCAAAAAGCCCCCTCTAGCACTGTCTCCATTATGGAGGCTTTTGGAGCACGCCACGCCCACTGAGGTGATGCAAAGCATCTCTGGAAAGCAGAAAGGGGAGGAAAGACAAGAGAAGGCAAGTGGCTTTCTACCTCATCTTTAAGCCAATTGCATTTCAGTTCCATGCACGGCCATATGGCACAAAAGAGGATTTGAATCAGAGGATTCCATGAAATCCGGTTAATATGGAAGGAATGGCCAAATGGGTGTGGTATAGGACCCCCGTCGCGGAGTCAGAAATCAAGAGGCAGATGTTGCCATTTCGAGATCCACGCAGACACCTGGCAGTGCCAAACCATCCCCACAGAGGGCATGCACCCTGAAATAACAGGCTGGTCTTTTCGCCCAGGGAACAGCTGATGAGTTCCTTTTGGATGGTGGCTGGACTGAAGGAGAGGTGATCAAAGAGACCAGCAAGTTTGAGAACCTGGCCGGGCAATCCTTGCAGAGAAGCAAAGGCTTCCCAGCCTCTTTTTAAATAAAGCAAAGACCGCCCCCCCTCCAAGGCCCTAATAAAACTCTCCTCCTAAGAGACAACAGGTATCTTTGTCTTGGGATGAACTTGTGAGCGGAGAGGCTAAGGACCATTGCGCTTTATGGCTTGTAATAGTCGATTAGCGCAAAATTAACGGGGGGCGGCAAACGAGGCGGAGGGAGTGTCATTTTTTAATTGCCTCATAAACGTGGGGGTTGAATCCCCACCCGAGTTTCTTCCCTCCCACTCCCATCTCGAGAGTCACAATATCTGCCTCCCCTCTTCCTGCGCTGCCTCACCTCTGCAAAGCTGAGTTCTCAGCATTCAAAACAAAAGATGCTTATTTTGCTAGAACTCACTTCTCTTTTCCCTGCAGTCGCTTCTTCCTTCTTAGATCTCTGCCCCTTACGGAACCAGAATTCAAAGCGTTTCCCCATCTCAGAGACCTGGGTTCAACCATCTTCTACTCTACACCCACCTAAGAATTAATCTCTCCCCAACCCTCCTTTTTAAGAAAAAGGAGTAGAAAGGTGAAGTTTGGACTGTTCTGCCTTGTTCTGTAGGATGGTGGTGTGTGTGTGTGCATATATTTGTGGTGGAGCTGATTGAAAAGCTGATCTCCAGTTTTTGTTCTTTTTTAAAAAAAATGATTAAAAAAAATGAAAGGCAGGAGAAAGGCCAGATCTCATTCATCCAGGATTAGCAGGCCGGCCAAAGTCTTCTAAATTCAGTCTTTGTTCCCAGAGGCTGGACCCTGTGGCATGACCTGCTTTGTCAATGGCCACTCACCCCTTTGCAAGGCTTGGGCTCCTTCCACAATGTCAATATCCTGTAGAGTCCCCATCCCAGGTCATTTTATGAATGGGCTGGTGGGGTGGAGGTGAGGGGTAAAAGAGTAGCCTGGGCTGGTTTGCCCTGAGTCAGACTGCCCGTTCAGTGTGCCCACCCAGTTCGAATGCTTATCTGTCCATCCACCCACCCATCTTAAAAAATAAATAAACACCAGAGTCTTTCTCTCTGCAGTTTGGCAATCTTGAATTCGTGCACGCTGCCAGCAGAACACAGCTGCCCACCCTCGCCCACCCGTTTGCCATCAGAGCAGTAATACCACCTACCACTGCCTAAAAATAAAAATTTAAAAATCTGCTAACACAAGAGAAATATTTCCAGGAGAAGGAGCCAATACGCAGATTTTCCTCTCCCCCCAACTTAAAAGAATTGAAAAAGACAGCTTTTCCAGCTGGAGAAGGAGGAAACAACTTTAAACAAAGCCGAACAGAAGGATTTAATATATACAGTATTATACACATATTGGGTGGGATCCCAGTGCTTGCCATGAGTTTTAAGTATCTGAATCAGACAGACAAGACTCTCCGGATCAACATCACCCCCAGCATGAGACATGGGAGGGGAGTCCAGGCATGCCTGAAAATGCTACTTGCTCCGAACAAAGAGATTGCAAACAGATCCAGGTGGGAAGGGGTCCCTCGCCCACCCAGGAAGATCCCTCGCAGAAAGGAGGGGAGGGTGTTTTTTAGAAATATATATATAATAATTCACGTGCATTATAAATTAGGCAGAGCGCTGGCGATGCAACCACTCCGGAGTGACGCCAAATTAAATTAAATGCAGTTTTTGCAAAGAGCTGTGAGGCGTAAAGTGTGTGTGTTTTGTTCTCTGGCTGAATGAAAAAACACCACCACCACCACACACATTCCCATCAATTTCTCTTGCACTGGCGGGGAGAGACGTGTTATTAGACTCCCTCCCTCGACATATCCCCCGGTTTGCAAGATTCCTTCCCCAACAGAGGATCATATTTTGCTTGCAAGAAATCCGGGCAGGATTTGTCAGCCCACCCCAGTCGGCGTCCCTTGTGAAAACCCCGTTTGCGCCTGGAGGCGCCACAAACCCAAAGGTGGGAAATTGGAGAGATCGATCGATCGATCAGATGCATGCATAGGAAACGAGGCTGCCCCTTGACCATCGCGTTGGAGAAAAAGGAAGAAAACCTACAGCCCAGGAAGAAAAGGGATAGAGACACCCCCCCCCCGAGCATGTTTAGTGGGATTTCGCCCTCTCCTTTACCTGGATGAAGATTTCACAAACCGGAGCGCACAGCGGAGTCCCTCTCCTCCCCTCCTGGATCCAGATGTGGTCAGAAGCGAAATGCCCCCCTCCTTTCCTGAGTCCCAGAGCCGGGAGTAGCAGCAACAGCTGGATCGCTAGAGAGCTGGGCTGAGCCTCAGATACCGAGTCCCCACCCAGTCTCTCTCTCTCTCTGTGTGTGTGTGTGTGTGTGTGTGTGTGTGTGTGTGTGTGTGTGCGTGTGTAAAATCAGCTCCCCGTTGTACAGGAAACACGGCAACTACCGCTTCCTCCTCGAGCTGCTGTGTGATGCTTCTCCTTTGCAGCCTCGTTCTCTGTTCTCTCCCGCCCCTGAAATCCTGGAGAGCTGCTGCCAGCCCGTGCAGACAGCACTGAGCCGGGCAGACCCCATGCACTGACTCACTCAGTAGAAGGCATCTCGCTGGGTTCCTTGCAAAGGGATGTTCCCTGAGATTGGAATCGTAGAGTTGGAAGGGTCCCACCCCCCACAAGGGTGATCTAGTCCAATCCCCCCCATCTTTTTGCCCAACGCAGGACTTGAACCCAGGACCCTGAGATTAAAGGGCTCCTGCTCTACCGACTGAGCTATCTGCTAAACTGGAGTAGACCAGGCAGTGGCTCCTCTGGCATAATCCTCAGCATCGCTGGGTAGGACTGGGAGAGCTGCTGCCGGCCCGTGCCGACAGAACAGATTAGGTGGACCTGATGGTCTGGCTCAGCACAAGACAGTGTCTTATGTAAATAAAGAGGAAGTGGGGCTAAATATAGCTTGAATGCAGAAACTGCTGGGCGCAAGTGTTAGAAAACAAGAAATAATAATAATAATAATAATAATAATAATAATAATAATGATTTTTATTTATACCCCGCCCTCCCCAGCCAAGGCTGGGCTCAGGGTGGCTAACAAGCAATAATAAAAACAAGTTGAATGAATACAACTTAAAAAAGATTAAAAGACAACATTAAAATATTGAAACATTAAAATATTAAAATGCAGCTGCATCACAGGAGAAAAGGAAAAAGAAGAAAGAAAGAGGGGGAGGGAATCAAATTGGCTCCAAGCCAAAGGCCAGGTGGAACAACTCTGTCTTACAGGCCCTGCGGAAAGAAATCAGATCCTGCAGGGCCCTGGTCTCATGAGGTAGAGCATTCCACCAAGTTGGGGCCAGTGTTGAAAAGGCCCTGGCTCTGGTTGAAGCTAATCTAACTTCCTTAGGGCCCGGGACCTCTAGGGTGTTGTTATTTATGGACCTTGAGGCTCTCCGTGGGGCATACCGGGAGAGGCGGTCCCGTAGGTACGAGGGTCCTAGGTCGTGAAGGGCTTTAAAGGTCAAAACCAGCACCTTAAATCTGACCCTGTACTCCACCGGGAGCCAGTGCAGCGCAGCTGGAAAAGCACTGGGTGAATATGCTCCCATGGCAGGGACCCCGTGAGGAGCCTCGCTGCAGCATTCTGCACCCGCTGGAGTTTCTGGGACAGCTTCAAGGGCAGCCCCGTGTAGAGCGAATTACAGTAGTCAAGCCTGGAGGTGACCATCACATGGATCACTGTGGCCAGGTCAGAGCGGGAAAGGTAAGGGACCAACTGCTTGATGCGACAAAGGTGGAAAAATGTCGCCTTGGCTGTTGCTGTAACCTGCACCTCCGTGGAAAGGGAGGCATCAAGGATTACACCCAAACTCTTAATGGAAGGCAATGGCACTAATTGAGCCCGGCCTTGGCTGGGGAGGGCGGGGTATAAATAAAATTGGAGAGGTGCTGTGGCTCAGTGGTTGGGGTGCGTGAGGTGGCGCGTTGAACCAAAGAGGAACTATTCCAGATGCCCTGCAAACACCATATTGGCAGTCAAGATAACCCCACAGTTAATTGGTAGTTGTAGAAATGAGCTCATATAAGTGTATATTCACTTTCTTTGATATAAGCTAATTGGCTTGCTTTGATGCTACCCTTATCTGTGGGTTTCGGGTGCTGAGCCCAGAAAAGAGAACTATCTGTAAAATTTGGGCAGTTGCCACCTATGCCCTCATCTGGGCCAGTGAAGCAATGGCAAGTCCTGGCCCAATTGGGACTCGCCTACAATAGACATTTTTTACATATACAATAGCATTTTGAATGTATTATAAACATAAGGTAAAGGTAAAGGGACCCCTGACCATTAGGTCCGGTTGTGACCGACTCTCGGGTTGCGGCGCTCATCTCGCTTTACTGGCCGAGGGAGCCGGCGTACAGCTTCCGGGTCATGTGGCCAGCAGGACTAAGCCGCTTCTGGCGAACCAGAGCAGCGCACGGAAACACCGTTTACCTTCCCGCTGGAGAGGTACCTATTTATCTACTTGCACTTTGAGGTGCTTTCAAACTGCTAGGTTGGCAGGAGCAGGGACCGAGCAACAGGAGCTCACCCCATCGCGGAGATTCGAACCGCCGACCTTCTGATTGGCAAGTCCTAGGCTCTGTGGTTTAACCCTCAGCGCCACCCGCGTCCCTGTTATAAACATGCAATGACACAAATCTTCTCCTTCTGCTGTGTCCATAAAGGCAAGGAAGACACAGCAAGCTGCTTTGCTGCAAATCTACCACTCTAACGTTTGGGACATCATTCTTAGCTATCTCTTGCACCCAACCTCTCCCACGAGTCCTCCTTTGGGTCTGCAGTTCTGAACAGGTTGGGCATGTGTGTGTGTGTGTAGAACCAGAGACCCTGGATTTAAGGGGGCGGGGGGCAAGAAACATACATCCAAACGGGAGGAGGGCCAGGAAAAAGTCAAAACGATAGATCTATACCATTGCTTCCCAAACTTGCGTCTCCAGCTGTTTTTTGGACTACAAATCCCATAATCCCTAGATAGCAAGACCAGTGGGCAGGGATGGTGGGAATTGATTACACTGTATTACAGATAAAAGGTAAAGGGACCCCTGACCATTAGGTCCAGTCACAGACGACTCTGGGGTTGCGGCGCTCATCTCTCTTTATTGGCCGAGGGAGCCGGTGTACAGCTTCCGGGTCACGTGGCCAGCATGACTAAGCCGCTTCTGGCGAACCAGAGCAGCGCACAGAAACACCGTTTACCTTCCTGCCAGAGCGGTACCTATTTATCTACTTGCACTTTGACGTGCTTTCGAACTGCTAGGTTGGCAGGAACAGGGACCGAGCAACGGGAGCTCACCCCGTTGTGGGGATTCGAACCGCCGACCTTCTGATCAGCAAGCCAAAAGGCTAAAAACCTTGCCATTGTATCCTTGGGATCGGGAGCTTCTGGGAATCTTCCTTCCTTGAAAAACGCCTGGCATTCTAACTGCTGAAGCAGCTCATGTCTCCATCTCCCCGCCGAATAAAATTCACATCTCCCTCCTTTGATCCACCAGCTCTGGGCAAACACCCTTCTGCTGCCTTATGGAAGCTAGGGTCATTCAGCTGAAGAAACCTGCTTCCTGCTCCCTGGCTGACTGCAGGCAACCTGTCAGTGGGGACTGGAGACTTTGCAAGGAAGACAGGAGGGAAAAGGAATCTGTCAGAGGGCTGCTGTACATTCATGTGTGTCTGGGTGCCAATAGCGCAGAACAACGCAGGCAGGCAGCACATTAGAGAACACCTGACAAGCAACTAAGAGGGCTGGTTTGCTTTGGGGTTAACGGGGTTACAATCTCCCCAACATAAAGAGGGGTGGGAGTCTTCAGGATCTGCCAGACTGATGCTATTTTGGGGTGGCATTCAGTCATGCGCTGGCAAATTCAGGTTGCACAACAGCAAAGTGGGAGGCCTTGTGCAACTAACCAGCAATGATGGCCGCCCAGCCAGGTGCCTTTAAGAAGGTAAGGGTAAAGGGGCCCCTGACCATTAGGTCCAGTCGTGACCAACTCTGGGATTTTGACGCTCATCTCGCTTTATTGGCCAAGGGAGCCGGCGTGCAGTTTCCGGGTCATGTGGCCAGAATGACTAAGCCGCTTCTGGCGAACCAGAGCAGCGCACGGAAACACCTTTTACCTTCACGCCAGAGCGGTACCTATTGATCTACTTGCACTTTGATGTGCTTTCGAACTGCTAGGTTGGCAGGAGCTGGGACAGAGCAATGGGAGCTCACCCCGTCATGGGGATTCGAACTGCCAACCTTCTGATTGGCAAGCCCTAGGCTCTGTGGTTTAACCCACAGCACCACCCGCATCCCTGCCTTTAAGAAAGGAACAGACAAATTCGTGGAGGAGAGGGCAATCAATGGCTACTAGTTTGCTCTGACTCAAGCTGGAGGTAGCAATGTGTCCGTATTGCAGTTGCTGGAAAACTGCTGTGGACTGGCTGGAGGCAGAGGAGTGGTGGGAGGGACCAGCTTGGGACCCCCCCCCCAAAGGAATAAGGCATGGAGCCAGGGGACTGGTGGCGGGGTGGTGACAAGTGGTCAGAGCGAGAAGAGGGAGCAGACTGGGAGGAGATGGTGTCGGAGATTGAAGAGGCGACAGGGTTTAGTGAGCAGGAAGAGGCTGGGGCAGAGAGCAGTCCAGACTCAGAGGCAGGAGAGGAGGGGACCCAGGAGACAAGAGATGATCACGGTGTGGATTTGCCAAGCGTGCCTTCCTCTTAGAACATTTCTCCCCTTCGTCCTGAGTTCAAGCATCTTCAAAACCCATGACACCTTTGGTAAAGGCTGTTCTCCAACTGAAGCACTCACAGGCCAGTGTTTCCCTGTTGTCAGTGTTTATACTAATTTTTTTTAGATTTGCCTTGAGAGAGTCTTTAAAACTTTTTTGTTGATCACCAGCATTATGCTTTCCATTTTTAAGTTCGGAGCAGAGTAGTTGCTTTGGAAGACGATCATCAGGCATCTGAAAAACATGACTAGTTGAGCGAAGTTGATGTTGAAGAATCATTGCTTTGACACTGGTGATCTTTGCTTCTTCCAGTACACTGGCATTAGTTCACCTATCTTTAAATGTGATGAGTAAAAATTTTCGGGGACACTGTTGATGGAATCTTCCGAGGAGCTGGAGATGTTGTTTATATGTGGTCCATGTTTCACAAGAATACAGTAAAGTTGTTAGTAGAATAGCTTTGCAAACAAGCATTTGCATTTCCCTGTGGATGTCCCAATCCTCAAACACTCTGCGCTTCAGTTGGGAGAAAGCTGCACTTACAGAGCTCAGGTGATGCTGGATTTTGGCATCAGTGTTGACCCATGTGGAATGAGGGTAGGAAAAGTGATTGACACTTTCCAACATTACACCATCGAAAAAATATGGGAGAGAGAGGAGATCCCAGCAGACTTTAGGGATGCCAAAATGTCAATCTTTTTTTTAAAAAAGGTGATAGAATGGATTGTGGAAACAATCTCTTTAGTAGCTGCAGCTTGCAAAATTATTTTAAGGATCTTAGCAAACCATCTCCTGCCAGCCTCAGTTGTCAATCATGAAGGCAGGGAGTGCATTAGGGCTCCCACTCAGAATCCTTGCCCTCCATCGCCATCTAGGGATCCACAGTGAAGTTACAGGAGCTCCACTAGAGGCCTCGTTCTGATGGCAAAAGCAAAGGCCAAACCAGGGATGTGCCCCTGAAACATGTGCTTGGCTGTCCGTCACGCCCTCAAGTATCTCCTCACTCATCCAGCTTCTAAGCTGGGCTGCTCAGATCCTCGTGGTCGCATCCTGCCACAAGATGGCAGCAGGCACCCAAATCACTTCCTCTGCAGAGAGTTTTCCCTATTTGCAGATTCAGAGTTTGGCATGGAAGTTCCTCCTATAA
Organism: Podarcis vaucheri; assembly: GCF_965113315.1. Taxonomy (NCBI): domain Eukaryota; kingdom Metazoa; phylum Chordata; class Lepidosauria; order Squamata; family Lacertidae; genus Podarcis; species Podarcis vaucheri. The sequence goes on from NC_138759.1 coordinate 5,124,480, forward strand.
AGCAAGCATCATTTGCAGGTCAACCCAGGGAGACATTCGCATTAAGAACGGGAGAAGAGGCCTGGCTGGAGGGTCAGGCCAAAGGGGCCCATCGAGTCCAGCGTCCTCTTTTCACAGTGGCTGACCAGATGCCCACGGTGGGAAACCCGAAAGCAGGATTCAAATACAAGAGCAAGATGAAATTATACAATCAAATATAAATATAGATCGGAAATGCCTACGTATAGTGAATACTTATCCACTTTTAAAAATTTTCACTTTTGATCTTCTTTATTTTTTCTTTGTTCTTTTTTCTGATATTTTACCTTTCACTTCACTCCTTTATTGTGAATAGCATTTTATAGAGGTATAAATAACTGTAAATATGAAAAGAGATAAAATATTCTCTAATTTTTTCCTTGGTTATATGCATTTTCTTTTTCTTTTGTATTTTCTTTTGTTGTAAATATGTATGTTTTTCTAATTTGTACTTAATAAAGTTCAATATTAATTAAAAAACAAAACAAAAACAAGAGCAAGAGCAACTCTCCCCTTCTGTGGTTCCCAGCAAATGGTATTCAGAAGCGTTGCTGTGGTCAGTTGGGAAGGCAGAGCTTAGCCTTTGTGGCTGGTTGCCGTTGAGAACCCTCTCCTCTGTGAATAATAATAATAATAATAATAATAATAATAATAATAATAATAATAATAATAATATCCTGTCCACCTGGCTGGGTTTTCCCAACCACTCATAGATTAGAATTCAGAATTAGAACTTGTCTAATTCTCTTCCAAGCCATCTAGGTTGGTGGCCACCATCCCTGCCTCTTGTGGCAGAGAGTTCCACAGTTCACGTGAATAAGTGAGGAAGAGGGACTATAGCTTTCCTATGGCTGCCTCAGGACTTAAGGAAGAATTCACAACAGCAAACATGCCCCTCTTTGTTATGCTGGCTCTCCAAGGTGTTTACGGAGCTCGAGGACTCTATGGCTCCACCTTCTCTCCTGAGACTCACCTCTCTCTGGGTCGCCAGTCGAGAATGCAGATATGTATGTGCTATTTTGACAGCTGGGTTTCCCCACCACCCCCTTAGTGTGGGGAGGGAGACGCTCCGCTCAAAAAAAAAAAAGACCAGAGGAGCTACTGCAATGTAAACTGCGACTTTTATTGTCATTTCTTCGAACAGAAGGCCGCGCACTGCAAACGTCCCGCGTGACAAACGCAAATTGGCTATGCTCCTTTCAGCGCGTTGCTCCCGGCTGCTGGCGCGCCACTGCCCACCGCCCGGACGGGGAAGAGCCTTTCACAGAAAGGAGCAGGAGCTCGTCTGAGCGGTGCAGCGCTTGGAGCTGGGGGTCTGCGGCGACAGCAACCGGGGCGCAACCCAGACCCGGTAAAGGGTTCCCAGAAATGCAGAAAGTATATACGATAGAGATATATATAAAAATACAGGCTGGTAGCATATGGCCTCCTTTGGACATCTATAATACAAAAGGACTTGCTTCTTCCATACCCTTAAACCACACCAACGCGTTACGGGCCAAAGGCTATCTTCCCCAGTGGCACAATTCAGTGCCGCCCCTCATGGCACAGTGAGGACCCTAGAGGCTGCCACAACGTTCGTGCCCCCGGTGACCCTGGAAGGGACCTCTTCGTCTCTGGTTTGCTCAGGTCTAAAGGAGCAGTGGAGCAGGGGTTGGTTCCATGCAACTCCCACCCGGTAAGTCTTTTGCTGATGGAAAGGGGAGGGCATGGGGCAAGGAACCAACACGCCTCCTTTTGAGGAAGGGGTCAGGAGGAGTTTGAGCATCCCTGTGCATTAGGGGCCGCCAAGCCCAGTGATTTGCAGATTTGTCTCAGGTGCAATTTCAAGCAGCACCTCTGGGTCACGCTGGGAATGTCTGCTGCCCGAGCACCCGGACAGCTACTGCCAGTCAGTGTAGAGCAGTGTTTCCCCAACACGGGTCTCCAGCTTCTTTTGGACGACAACAACTCCCATGATCCCTGACCGTCCTTGCTAGCTAGGGATGATGGGAGTTGTAGTCCATCAACAGCTGGAGTCCCAAGTTTGGGAAACGCTGGTGTAGGGAATTCTGAGCTGGCCTGTCTCCCTGTAAGGCACCTTCTCTGAAAATCAGATCCATGCTTTAGACATGAAGCAGGCAGAAGTGTGAACAGACTGCCTTCAACCACGCTGAGCCAAGCCACCGGTCTACCTGGGAATATAGTGTCTCGCTCTGGCTGGCTTTCCGCCCTGCAAGTTGGGATCCGGTCGCTGGAGATGCCAGGGTTAGAAGCTGGGATGCGAGGCGTGCAAAGCAGGGACTCATATCCAAAGTGGTGCTGAGTCCCTCGTCCGGTTAGGGCAAGGAGTTAGCTTGGCACTTTCCCCCCTCCCTGGCGTGCTAAATCTGGAGCAGATTTGGGGAGGCTGCAGGCGAGGGGGACGTCCCACGGCACAAGTCCTTGCACTAATGGAAGGAGAGACTTTGCGCTGCTTTGGGTGCAAGGACTGAGCCGCAGGCCCGTCTGCAGAGCTGACCTCTCTTCAGGTGTGAGGTTGGACTTCTCAAGGACGGTGCCACCACCTGGCAGGCCCTGCTGCCATCCGAAGGCCTTGCCCACCCTTAGAACCAGCTGGGCAATTGTGCCCCCATTTGCTGTGGGGATCGGGAAGGGACAAAGCACACATTTTGACATCCACTGGGACCCACCAGCACATCTCTGAAGACACTGCTTGGATTCACAAAGGCAACTTTTTGCTGGCGGGCTCTCTGCATATGCGTCTAATCCCCCCTGAACTCATTCCTCGAGGTCTCCATCCCTGGCTTATGCTGCCATGCAAGACTTACACACAAGCAGTGGGTTTTCAGCTGAAACCGTCCAAATAAATTGAAAGTTTATGCACAAAGACCCTCACAGCTGGTTCTATAAAACAAAGCTAGCATTCCCTGCAAGGCAAGTGTTATCACACAGAAGCCAGACAACCGACCGCACACCAGGTCAACTGTTGTTCTTGTTTTAAGTCTTATTTTAAGCAGCGGCAGCACAGACCCACAGATCCAGCCTCGGCTTTTGTGCGACCGTAAGATACGGCTTCCGATGATGTCCTCAGAACATCTTTACTTCTACACCAAAAAAAAGCCAGAAAGACGAGAAACGAGATGGCTTGTCCAATCACACAGCTCAGTCCCGCAAGGCGCAATACTCGCCTTTGTCAACACAGCGGTGAACCGAAATCCGGAACATTCCTCCGCTCGGTCACCAGGGTGATACTGCCCTCTAATGGCAAGAAGTGTTTTATCTACAGAGCTTCTCCATTTTTGATCGGACGCAAGACAACAGGCTGGGTGACGGAGGCGGCTCCAAACTTCGCCAAACGGCAGGCACAGCTGAAGCCGTGTGCCCACCTGTGGCATTTGGGAATAAGGCACTTTTGAGCTCACCTCCCTCATGTTTCAAATGGGCTGAGTCAGTGTGCCGAGACTTGGCCCTCACATGCGGCTAGACCCTATGGAGGAAAATTCTCATCACCGCATAACAACTTCACAGGTGTTCCTCCGTGACACAGATGCTCATCTGAATCCAACTCAAATTAGATCAGGATGTGTGTATGTGCATCTGCATTTAATATCAGCCTGCAGCTTCACCGTACAAATTGACTGCTGCCTGATATTATGACTTGAGATCAGCCTTGGATAAGCTGGTGTTGTGCAAAGGTGTTTAGACCCAGTTCCCATCTGCTTGGCTGCATGATGCTGGAAGCTCATGGGAACTGTAGGTTAAACACCTCTGCCCGGCACCAGGTTAGCAAAGGCTGCCTTAGATTGTTCAGAAGTTCAGCTCAGGAACAGCAACAATAAAATGCTGATCGATAGGAATTCAGAATCAAGGAATTTGGCTGCAGCCATGCGTCTGGGACGGACGAAAGGGTCGCGTCAGGTGAGCTGTCGCTGTTATTACCTGTGTCTCAAGAGACACAGAGGAAAGTGTTATGCAAACCGCGATGGCTGACTTCTGCGATCGTGCGGTGCTGGGGCATTCACGGGAGACTGGGAAATGGCTAATTTCAGAAAATCTCCTCTTCCTTCTCCAAAATAAAGTCTCCAGGGTAAACCAGTCAAGCTTATTGGTAATATCACCTGCCCTTTTCAAGCACTCTGGCCACCACACCAGAGTGAAAGGTCAGCCTCGTTCCTTGCCGAAATTTGTCTCACCTAGATCCAGCCTCTGTCTACAGATCTGGGCGGGCAAATTCTGATGGTGCGTCAAATGACAAGAGGGCTGTCCAATGGGAAGCGAGGAACAGGGCAAGCAACGACAACATTGCTCCTTTATGTACAGTCCTCCAAGCCCAACATGGTCTACTCTCTGTGTATTGCAGCCTACCAGGTGCTTGAATCCCCAGGTGAGGGCAAGACAAACTCTGACAGGTCGCCATCCTTGGCTGAGGAGGGATTAAGATTGGCCTGCCAGGGGTGGAGTCTGCAATTTGCAACGGCTGGTACCAGAATGCTATGGAGAAGAGGGGGCACCTGTGCCAAACGGGCAGTGCCAATGGCAAAGCACAACATAAAGGACATGCAGTCTCACTGCAACTGCTGCTTTACGACACACAAACAAGCACACCCCTGCCTGTATCACAAAGCAAAATCTCAAAAGGAAGCTGCAAACATCTTGTGCTGACATGCTGAGGAGCGCAGGTGCCAGTGAAAGATCATCTGAAGCGATTGGCAGAATCTAGACGTGCCCAACTTGAGACTTCTCTTGGCTCAACTCTTAATACTGATTAGTTGGTCAGCCTATTTGGATACCAAAACAGGGGGAAGGTGGGGAGGGAAAGGAAAGAATGGAAATTTTCTGCCTCTTTAGAAAAATATCCTTGCTTTCAGCTTTATAAAATAATATATATATACAGGTACATATATATATTTAAGAAAGGCTCCAGTTAGAAAAAAGACAAGTGTATCAAAATATGGCGATGCTGTGTGGCTGTGAATACAAAACCTCTCAAAAAATATTTGTTCGCGTGCTTTTTTAAAAAGGCATCGTGCTAAGAAACTTAAATCGTTTTGTTTCCCCCGCTCCCGCAGAACGGCTGAAGGTCTTGGGACAATTTGAGAGAGGGGATGACCCACACCCGTTTACTGAAAACACGTAATTCCAACATGGCCATCCTCTGAACACCAGCCTCCTTCCCCTTGGAGAATGGCACAACTTTTCCAGAAGAACGGAGAAGCTGAGCATCACCTTCTTAAGCTCTCGGCTCAAAGTTCAGGTTATGGGGAACGCTGCTCAGCACAGAATATGGGGCTGCCCCCCCCCCGAAATATGTTTGCTACTGCTTGGATCACGAAGCAGAAGTCATGGCCAATTCCAGCTCTCTGGCAGTGCACATACCTTTGCGCTATTTTATTCCACGGAAGACTAATAAATATTGTACATCTTACGTGGAGGTTTGGTTCCAAGGGTTTTGCGTATGCACGGAAATCATATATACCCAAACCCCTGGAGTCGTGTCTGCAGCTACCAGGTGTGTGCAAGTAAGGCAGAGAGATTAAAAGCTCCTTTTGTGCCGGGTAAACCACACGGATCCAGCAGCAAAAAAAAGCTTTTAAGACAGCTTAGCTCTCTGTCTTAACTTGGGGATGAAGGCCAGCCCAGAACACTGGCTCTGGGATGCTCACATGAAATCTCGCAGGAACCCAGATGGCCGTGCGGGATCTTGCATGAGCATCCCCGAGGTGGCGCCCTGAGCAGGCCTTGCCCCTCAAGCAAGGCGGAGAACGTAAGGAGCTCTATAAAGATCTCTACCTCGTTTGGAGTTCAGGTGCGCGATTCCAACTGGTCTGCCTCCGACCGCGTATGGTCAAAATTGTGCAAGCTCAACGCACGCAAGATGCAATCTTGCTATAGCTGCACATAGGAGGTCAGGTCAAAGATGTGGTTGCTGCCCACAAACGTTACTGTATTTGTAAAGTATTTGGACGTGTTTGTTTTATAAGAGCTATGCTGAATGGTAAGGGGGCAAAACTATTCTCCTAACGAGCCTGTGGTCAGGGGATGGCAGAAGGGAGCATCTCAGGATACAAAGAAGACCCAGTTCAAAAAAAGAAAACAGCAAAGATATATTATGGGGGTGAGGAAGACGCCATGCTTACGACGCAGCAACAACACCCCCCCTCCCTCGACAGCAAAAATAAAAGGGGAGCAAGTTTTCTTCCCTGTGTGTAAGTAGAGCTTATGATTGTCTATATATGTAACATGGGGTGTTGGGGGGGGGTAGTTAACGTTTTCTGCAAAAGGCATTTAAAACAGAAAAACAAAACGTAAAACGGGAGATCTGCAAGTTCAAGCATACAATAAACAAATACTCCTCTCTATACTTATATACGCATTTTTTTATATATAATCTCTCTCTCTCTCTCTCTCAAATTTAAGGTACTTTGGTCAGCAAACCTTATTGCTACATCCTGACAGATTATCTGTTCATGAGGTTGTGTCCACCTCAAATGAAAACGCTTCCAGCAGCTTTCAAAATCCCACTTTTCTGAACATCGGTTTTTAGGCCTGTTTTTTTTTCTTCCCCTTTTTTTTTGTAAACAACACAAAATATCAGATGGGAGATGATGTCCCCGCAGTCCTTTTCCTTTCGGTGGGGAAGAACAGGAAAATGGTGGCCCGACTGCATCGCGACACACTTGCCGCCCTCCCCCAGGCCTCTCGACCGAAGGAGGACAAAGTCCCTTTGGTCAGTTATTGCTCACACCTGTGGTCTCGATGGCTTCCCGTTTGGGACGATTTCTTTGGCTTGACACAGTGCAGGAAGTAAAAAGGGTTTGGGGGGGGGGAGAAAGAAGACTATAGAGACCGATGATGTCCTCGCTTTCAGCATCGATGCCACGACGGCCGACCCAAAGAAAGCTGCAAAATGTGACGCAGGAAGAAGCCACGGCCACCTGAAGCGCGGAAGAAAGACGGCAGCTTGGCGTGAGGCAAATAAAATTAAAAAGCCAATCTTTGTGCATCTGTTTTTCTTGTCAAAACGAGAGAGCCAACAAGTGCTGAAGGCTGGCTTCCCCTTTTCCGAGAAAAGAAGACCGCCGTGTTTCCAGAGCAAATCCCACCGCGGACATCGATTCAGAAAGAAACCGCCGTTGGGACAGGCACATTTTTGTCAAAGTGCAACACACAGGATATCTGTGTAGTATCCGAGAAGAAAAATTGACGGGGAATATATATCTCTATATGCCCCTGCTATGGCACCAGAAATAATCCAGGCAATCCGTGGTCCTCTTTCTTGGGTCAACCTCCCTCCCGAGTACCCAGCTCCGGAGGCGTTTCTGGAGAGGCAGCGTCAGACGACAAACTCCGGGACTTCTTCGTGGGCGAGATCCAGAGAGAAGTACTTGCTGGTCCTCTTGACGGGGAAAGCGTCGTGAATGTTGATGCACTGCTGCGCCAAACAGCCGTTGCAGTAGAGGCCCTCTTCGGCCAGTCCGTGGCCGCAGCCGAAGGTGTAGCTCTGGGCTGTCTCCTGGCAGAGGCTGGCCAGTCGCAGGAAGTCCTTTTGGTAGAGTCGGATGTCGTCCAGGCTCAAGCTGTGCCGGTCAGTGGAGGTCTTTGGCTTCCGGCAGGCCGTCTGCAGGAAACAGGAAATGATCGTCTTTATTGTCATTGTCCCATGCAGAACAATGGAATTGGAAAAAATCCGCACCAGACCTTCAAAAACCCACAAGCCTGCTATCCCAGCAATCCCAGCCTGGTTAGCCCTCTAAAAACTCTGATACCCCATAATTACCGTATTTTTTGCACCATAACACTCACTTTTTTCCTCCTAGAAAGTAAGGGGAAATGTCTCTGCGTGTTATGGAGCGAATGCCTGCGGGTGGCGGGGGGGGGGGGATCTGCTGCAGTCGTGAGCAGAGGATCCATGGTTCCCCTTCCTTCCCTCCTCCGTGGTTACAAAGCATGGATCCACATGGATCCTCAGGATTTTTGCATTGGGCTACTCCAAACTCACTGTCAGATCACATGTCTGTGGCCACAGCATGAACCACAAAAATCATATATCCACTATTTCGTTTAGAATATTTTTTTTCTTGTTTTCCTCCTCTAAAAACTACGTGTGTGTTATGGTCTGGTGCGTGTTATAGAGCAGTGTTTCCCAACCACTGTTCCGCGGCACACTAGTGTGCCGCGAGATGTTGCCTGGTGTGCTGCGGGAAAAATTAAAAAATTCGAAAGATTTTTTTTTAAAAAAAGTCAAATTTTCGATTGGGGTGCCGTCACTAGATGACCCCTGGGGTTCCCTCCCTCCCTCCCGCTCTGCGCCTCCCTCCTCCTCCTCCTCCGGGGAGGCCCTTCCTGGCTCTCGGCCAAGGCTTGGCGGCTGCCACTCACTCGCTCGCTCGCCCACCCGTCCCTCCATCCCTGCACCCGGCCTCTCCCCCTCCGTCCCCGGCGCGGGGGCTGCCGGGATCCGTAGTCCCCTCGCCCTTGGGCTCCGCGCCCACGCGGGGTGCGCAAACTACGTTTCCCAGCGTGGCCTGGCGGGCCGGGCGTTTTGTTTGAAGCGCTCTTCTCCCGGCCATGGAATGAGCGCAGCGGCGGCGGCCGGGCGGGCAGGGGCTCTTCCGCGCAGACCCTGCGCAGCCTGCCTGCGCCCCCGCGGAGATCGGGCGGCAGGATGGAGCCCGGGGATCCCCGCGGAGGCGGAGCGACGGAGGCTGCCCCCCAGGTAGGGCTGCGTCGGGGGTGTGTGTTTATTTTTGCAATGCTGCATCCGCGCCGGAGGGGACGCATCGGACCGCGGGGAGACCCCTTGGCGGGCGTGCAAGGCAATGCATGCGTGCAGGCGTTGCATGGAGTGCAGTGCAATGCAATGGCAACGCGGCGCCCTGCATGCATGCATGCAACTTCCACTGGCTCCGGACTTGGCAGGTGAGGGGGGTCCCCAGTGGGCGGCAGAGAGAGCCGGGAGGGCGAAGGGGAGCCGGGGGGGAGCAGCGCTGCTCCCCGAGCCGAGCCCGGGGGGAAACTTCGGCGTCGTTGCGCCGGGTGTTGGAAGCGGAGGCTGGCGGGGGCCCCTCACCTGCAAAATCTGGTCGCCTCTCATATATTTCGTGCATTGCATTCATCGCCCGCTTTCTCCTCCAAGGAGCTCCCGGGGGCGCGCGTGGTTCTCCCCGTGTTATCCTCGCAACAACAGCCCTGCGAGGTGGGTCAGGCGAGTGGCCCAAGGGAGCACCCAGGGATTGTCCTGGCCAGGTGGGGTGATTTGAACCCTGCTCTCTGCCCGGTCTTCGTCCTCATTTAGCCCCCACATGTGCATGACTGTGCATGACTGAGGTTTTCCCCCCTCATCTTGGCTATGGTGTGAGCCTGTGCTGTTAATTAATGGGGTTCTGCCTTCGGAGAAGATGAGCCAGCCCTCAAGGAGGTGATGATGTAATTTGCTAGCAATTCATGTCCCTCCCGGCGTGACGCTGCGCGCTGACGTCACGGGGCTGTAATGGTGGTGTGCCTCGAGATTTTTTTCATGAAACAAGTGTGCCTTTGCCCAAAAAAGGCTGGGAAACACTGTTATAGAGCGAAAAATACGGTAAATACAATATACTCCCACAGAGACTACCTTAAAGGTAAAGGGATCCCTGACCATTAGGTCCAGTCGTGGACGACTCTGGGGTTGCGACGCTCATCTCGCTTTCTTGGCCGAGGGAGCCGGCGTACAGCTTCCGGGTCATGTGGCCAGCATGACTAAGCCGCTTCTGGCGAACCAGAGCAGCGCATGGAAACGCCGTTTACCTTCCCGCTGGAGCGGTACCTATTTATCTACTTGCACTTTGACGTGCTTTTGAACTGCTAGGTTGGCAGGAGCAGGGACCGAGGAACGGGAGCTCACCTCATCGCGGGGATTCGAACCGCCGACCTTCTGATCAGCAGGTCCTAGGTTCTGTGGTTTAACCCACAGCGCCACCCGCGTCCCTTAACCCCCCAAAAAAACCCCTCTGATACCCCATCATTAAATACAATATACTCCCACAGAGACTACCTTACACTGCGTTTAAAACCAAAATCGCATTTGGATAGAAACTGTTTCCAATAATTACAATAGAAGAAATCCTAAAGGAAATAGACCAATTTGGGGAAATAGCAGGCTTCAAATTAAATAAAAGGAAAACAAAGATGATGGTAAAGAATATGGACCAAAGTGCAATAGAAATAATCCAAAACCAGTCACAGATACAGGCGGTCAAGAAAGTGAAATATCTGGGGATTTGGCTCACGCCTAAAAATATAGATCTATTCAAAAATAACTACGAGCCAGTGTGGAAAGAAATAAGAAAAGATTTGGAAGTATGGGGAGGACTGAGATTGTCCCTCTGGGGAAGGATTAATACTATTAAGATGAACGTGCTACCGAGGGTACTATTTCTATTCCAGACTATCCCCATAATTAAGGGGAGCCGAACGTTTAAAGAATGGCAAAGAGTGCTATCAAGATTTATCTGGCAGGGCAAAAAACCTCGAATAAAATTTAAACTGTTGACAGACAGAAGGGAAAGGGGAGGGTTTGCTCTGCCGGATCTGAGACTATACTATGAGGCATCATGCCTCTGTTGGATAAAAGACTGGGCCAAATTAGATAATAAGGAGCTACTCGATTTAGAGGGCTTCGACAACAGATTCGGTTGGCACGCCTATCTATGGTGTGGCAAGAGCAAAACACACAAGGAGTTTGGAAACCATATTTTTAGAGGTCCACTTATCGAAATATGGGAAAGGTATAAAAACATCTTAGAACCTAAAATCCCGCATTGGCTCTCACCTCTTGAAGTGATGAGTGTTAAGAAAATTAATATGAGAAGTGACTGGGCAACATATGGCCAATTGTTAATGAAAGAAGATGGGAAATGGAAAGTAAAACCATATGAGCAAGTTAAGGAGTATGTGTATGACTGGCTACATCACTTTCAAGTTAGTGAGATGTTCAGAAAAGAGGCCAAAGACAGAGGGTATGCAGATAAAGACTCAAAATTTCAGACGGAAATTATAAATAATGAGGTGAAAACAATATCTAAAATGTATAAGATGTTGCTGGATTGGAATTTGGCAGATGAAGAAGTTAAGACAGTAATGATTCGATGGGCTAGTGATGTAGGCCATGCTATACAATTTGAGGACTGGGAGAATTTATGGAAAGAAGGTCTGGATTTTACTGCGTGTATGACGGTTAAAGAGAACGTCATGAAGATGTTCTACAGGTGGTACATAACACCTGCGAAACTATCGAAAATGTACAAAGTAGACAGGAAATGTTGGAAATGTGAAAAGAAGGAGGGCTCCTTTTACCACATGTGGTGGGAGTGTGGGAGGGTGAGAGAATTCTGGGAAGAAGTCTATGTTGAATTAAAGAAGGTGCTAAAGTATACGTTTATTAAAAAACCTGAAATCTTTCTGTTAGGGATGTTAGGGAATGAAATAAAAAAGAAAGACCATAAATTTGTTTATTACGCAGTCACAGCAGCAAGGATAGTTCTTGCCCAGAAGTGGAAAAAAAAGGAAATGCCAACAATAGAGGAGTGGAGATTGAAGTTATTAGACTACGCGGATTTAGATAGATTAACAGGGAAGATCAGACACCTAAGAGACCAAAAGTTCATTAAGGACTGGGGGAAATATGTAGACTATCTGGAATATATTAGTAAAGGTCAAATAACGTTAAGGGGATTTAGAGAAGCACTGTGAAAGACTAAGAGGTATTGTTTAAGGAAAATAGAGGAAGAGGAATGCGTAATGACAATACAAACCAGGCAATGTGTAATTTTGATTTTGACTATGGAAGATTTACGGGCGAGCTGAAGGAAGTCCAGAAAGAGATGACAGAGATGACAATGTTAATTTGATAGGTAAAAAATTCTTTTTTATTGTGTATATTGTACACTTGTTTTGTGCTTTGTTGCTATTTTTCTTTTTTTCTTATGTCTGCTGTTGTGGTCTTTTTTTCTTTTTATTTTTCTTTTCTTCTTTTTGGAAAACTAATAAATATCTATATTAAAAAAAAAAAAGAAACTGTTTCTCAGGCGGCTAGTCCTAGTCTTTATAACCCTGTACCTTCTTCCAGAAGGCAGAAGCTGAAAGAGATCATTTCCGGGGTGCGCACTATCCTGCGCTATCTCTGCAGCTTTCTTATGACACTCGGAAGCATAGATTTGATCCAAGGTGGGAAGAGTGCACCCAGTTATTCTCTCCACCGTCTTTACAACCCTGGACAGCCTTGTTTCTTCCCTGACCATGCAGCTCCCAAACCACAAACACAGACCATAAGTTAATACACTCTCAACAGTACAATGGTAAAATGCCACCAACAGGTCCTTTGAGAGATTATTTTTCCGGAGGATTCTCAGAAAATATAACCATCGAAGGGTTTCAGGCAGAAGCTGTCAACCTTTTGGAGTCCATGGCTCCCTTGACCAACTACATTCTTCCTTGGCTCCATTGTGGAGCTCAGGAGCCCAGTTAGGTCCCCCCTTGCCTGCAGAACTGGCAGCCCCTCACCCCTTTTTGAACACCCTCCCTTGTGGAGGGTTCCCTCAGCCTCCTTCCCTCTCCTTGGGAGTCCTCTGGGCAGCTGCTGCCGCTGCCGCCCCTGATCTCTGAGCATCCCCAAAGAGAGGCGCCTCTGTCAGGAAAAAGCAGCAATGCGAGAGCGAGCTGCAAGTGCCTGGAATGCTAAACAGGATGTGATTGTTGGGGACTGTACCGTGAGAACAACAGGGCAGTCTATTCACTGTTCTGAGCACCGGATGTTAGCTCAGAGTGTCATTTGACCTGTACTGGAAGTACAGGGGTGGAGTTAGTCTCTCTACTGTTGGAGTCTGGAGAGTGCAGACACGTTTCTCTGTACTGCTGCAATGACAGAAATAAAGACATGTAAATAGATTTCTGTCTGTCTCTTTCCCCTCCCTGGGGAAACAGGGAGGAGGGGGGGAGTGGTGTGTCCCTCTCACGCTGAGTGGGATCGCCGATCGTGACCTTGCCTGTATCCTGCCGGGAGACGCAGACGGGGAGGTCAACAAGGATCTCAAGCCGAGTGCCGGGAAAGTGGCCAGTTACCTCTGATAAAGGCTAGAGAATCCGACAGCCTCCTCACACTGCCCCACAGAGGCCTGGGACTTGTCCGTTCATTCCCAACAGCAAGGGACGGCAGACTGGCTGGCTGGGCTCCCTCCCTCCTTTGCTTACTCTGAGGCTGCTTTAGCTGCTGGCAAGCAGCACCCCCTGGCCAGCCCCAGAGGCACCATTCGCCTGCGGAGCTTGCAGCCAGGGCTGCTGCTGCAACAAACAGCCCTGCAAGCCTCAAATACGAAAGTTTGGTTGTGCTTAGACTAACCTTGTGAAGAATATAGAGAAGACAAAGATTTGATGGACTGTGAAAGAACTCAAGAAAAAGGAGTGACTGAAGAACAGGTGTAAAGGTGAAGTAGAAACTAAGAGACGTGTGGTGAATGCGGTGGAAGTCTTTTAGAATATTTTAACTAGGAGATATATATATATATATATATAGAGAGAGAGAGTGTGTAATGTTCGAAGTATAAATTTGGCATTCTTTCTTTTAGCTTTCGTCTCTTTTCTTTTCTAGTCTGCGTGTTATGTATTGATTTTTGTTTCTATTTCTTTTTTCTTTTTATTTTCTTGTAATATTTAATAAAAACTAATAAAAAAATTAAAAAACTCAAACAGCCCTGCAAGCCTTTGGGAGGCAGAGACGCAAGAGGGCATCAGAGGAGGGAGGGAAGGAAAGAGGTACAGAGGCCAGTGTTGCCCACGGCACCCCTGACCATCCTTCAAGGCACCCCAAGGTGCCACAGCGCACGGGCTGAAAACCACTGGCTTAAGGAAAACACTAGAGCAGGCACATCCAGCTTTCAAGAGACTGAGATCTGCTCCCACTATTAAAAAAAAACTGGCAGTGATCTACCAAAGTTGTTGAGCTTTTGTGGGATGGGGGGAGGGTCCAGCGATCTACCACAGACACCCCGTGATCTACCAATAGATCATGATCTACCTATTTGACATCCCTGCACTAGAGCAGGGGTAGGCAAACTAAGGCCTGGGGTCCGGATCCAGCCCAATTGCCTTCTCAATCTGGCCTGCGGACGGTCCGGGAATCAGCGTGTTTTTACATGAGTGGAATGTGTGCTTTTCTTTAAAATGCATCTCTGGGTTATTTGTGGGGCATAGGAATTCGTTCATCTTTTTTTCAAAATACAGTCCGGCCCCCCACAAGGTCTGAGGGACAGTGGACCGGCCCCCTGCTGAAAAAGTTTGCTGACCCCTGCACTAGAGACTCCACAATTCTATGGTTTTATGGCCTCGGATGCAGAACTTTATGGACTCATGCAGAACTTACGAACCTGGGGCAATGAATCAATGCTTTGGCCACGAAGCTTGACCACGGTCTCCGAGGAGCTGGAAGTGGACGAACTGACTTCTTTGACGACTAATCCTGTGTTGGAAACAAGAAAGCAAAGAGCCGAGGTTCGTCATTATTCAAGGGTGGCCCAGTTCTTAACAGAACCGCTAAGTACCCCTTAGGGCAGTGTTTCCCAACCGGTGTTCCGCGGCACACTAGTGTGCCGTGGAACTTTGCCTTGTGTTCCGTGGAGGCGGGCGAGTCGGGCGGTGAGAGGCGGGGCGGCGGTGGCGAGCACACGCGGGGCGGCGAGCGAGCGAGCTCCCACATCCCATCGCCGCTCGCTACTGGGCCTGCGCATCCGCTCGCCACTGGGCCTGCCCCAGGAGGTGGGGTTGCGGGCATCACGCCCTTCCCCACGTGAGCGGGGAATCCCATCCGCCCCTACGTGAGCGGGGAATCCCATCTCAGCCCCCGCGAGAGCAGGGGAATCCCATCCGGCCACGCCTCCTGGCTGGCTGGAGGGGGCGTGGCTTGCCCTTTTTAGGGCCGGAGCGGAGGGGGCTCGCCCTCTCTTCTCCGGCTAGCCCCATCGCCGCTCGCTACATCCTATCATCGCTCGGCGAGCACACGCGGGGCGGCGAGCGAGCGAGCTCCCACATCCGACGGCACCAAGCAGGGGCCCTTGGCCGTGCCGGTGCCCACTGTGCCCGCCTCCGCCCAGGAGGGCGGCAAGCAGCCACCGCCACCCCCACCCCCGCCGCTGCCCGGCAACCGCGCCGCCGCCCCCGGCTCCCCGCGGCGGGTGATCGTGCAGGCTTCGACGGGCGAGCTGCGAGCTCGGCGGGCAGCGCCTCCGTCTGCAGCGCCCGCCTCGCGGCTCTCATTCCCTGCCCCTGCCAAAGCTCACTCAGCCAAGCCGCGCTCTCCTTCCTGCCTCGCTTTGCTGCCTCCTCCCCCCCCAAAGCTTGGAGGTTCCCCGGCAAGGGGGAGGGAAAAAAATTGAAAACTTTCACTTTCGTGCGTCCCTCCCGGCGTGACGCTGCGCGCTGACGTCACGGGGCTGTAATGGTGGTGTGCCGCGAGATTTTTTTCATTAAACAGGTGTGCCGTTGCCCAAAAAAGGTTGGGAAACACTGCCTTAGGGAACAGTACATCAGAAGCCTGCTTTTTAGCGTAATGGAAAAATCCAATTTCTTCGCCACCATCCGGCTGCATTTTCAGAATGTGGGAATGGGCGAACGTGGCTCAAGAGACAGAGCTGGTAATATATCCCCGAAAACCATTTTGTGCAGAGACGGTCCACATTTATCACGCCTTGGAACAAGAAGTGCCAATGTGATATTAGACCCCGTCCACTCTTTTATCATCCGATAGCTTTTTAAGACAAAATACAATTTCAGTTTCAGTTTCAGGGTATTGATTAAACTGACTTTAGCCATTACAGTTCAAATGGATGGTGAGATTATGTAGCTCTTGCTTATTACTTATTTTTCCTGGGAAATCTCAACTTGGCACGGATTGTTTATTTATCCCTATTTAATGAATTTTGCTGTGCGGTGCACTATGTTCAGATTCCTGCACTGCTGGGGGGGGGGCTTAGACTAGATGACCCCTAGTACCCCTTTCCAACTTTGCAATTCTACGATTCTCCTTTGTTGAGCATGGCAAAGCCGGATACAACCTCACCTGTGTATTATTTCTTCGATAGCTTCGCAGGGTTTCTCAGAATAAATCAAAGATGTTTATTTGATTTCTGATGGATAGCTCAGTCGGCAGAGAGTGAGACCCTTAATCTCAGGGTTGTGGGTTCGAGTCTCGGGTGGGGAGAAAGATTCTTGCATTGCAGGGGCTTGGAATTTATGACCCCTGTGGTCCCTTTCCAAATCAACAAATATGTGATATTTAAGAATGTAGGAAACTTTCTCTAAATGGCCTCGGTCCCGTATATCTGAAGGAGCGTCTCCACCCCCATCATTCAGCCCGGACACTGAGATCCAGCGCCAAGGGCCTTCTGGCGGTTCCCTCATTGCGAGAAGTAAGGCTACAGGGAACCAGGCAGAGGGCCTTCTCGGTAGTGGCGCCCATCCTGTGGAACGCCCTCCCTTCAGATGTCAAAGAGATAAACAACAACCTGACATTCAGAAGACACCTTAAGGCGGCCCTGTTCAGGGAAGTTTTTCATATTTAAAGCTGTACTGTTTTTAACATTTGATTGGGAACCGCCCAGAGTGGCTGGGGAAACTCAGCCAGATGGGTGGGGTATAAATCATAAATTATTATTATTATTATTATTATTATTATTATTATTATTATTCTCATACCAAGACAGATTCTTGGTCTATCTAGCTCAGTATTCCTTTTTTGGCCAACACTTCCAGCTGAGTAAGATTGTCTTCCATAGACACGGTTTTAACAATGAGTCCGTAAGTGACTGTGGAGGCCAATTCTGGATCCACACGTCCTTCCACAGTAATGACATGGGTTTCTGGGCAGGAGTTGATCACGCCAAGGCCATTGCCAAACGCTCGGCATTACCCACACTGACTGGCAGCAGTTCCCCTGGGCTTTATTTATTTATTTTCAATTTTTTATAATTGATTTTCCAAATTTATAAACAAACACACATAAATCTTAACTGCAATTATTCCACTATTATTAACATTGTTAGGTGACATCCTCAAATCCCCCCGGCTGAATTTCCATGTATATCATTGTAACAGTTTTCCAAGACTAATTTCTCATAAAATTTACTTAGACAATTAACTTCTTTTCATATAAACTTTAAACATATTATTATATAAAATCACATATTTAAATCCTAGGCCAATCTGGTATTTCTATTTAAATTATCTTAGCATATTTAACTAAATATCCTTTAAATTTCATCCTCCCTGGGCTTTAGGGGCAGGAAGTGTTTCCCATCGCCACCTGAAGATGTTCTGAAGAAGGAGCTGATTCAAATAGGAAGCTGCCTGATTTTGAGTCACGGCACTCTGGGGTTTCCAGACACGAGTCTTTTCTGGAGACGCTGCCGGGCAGGGAGCAATTCTGAGATTTAGCCGAGATTCCTGCACTGCAAGGAGGTGGATTGGATAACCCTCGGGGGTCCCTTCCAACTCTATGATTCCACGAACCCTAGACTTTCTGTGTGCAAAGCAGACACTCTACCGCCGAGCCTCCAGCGCCGAGGGCCTTCTGGCAGTTCCCTTGCTGCGAGAAGCCAAGTTACAGGGAACCAGGCAGAGGGCCTTCTCGGTGGTGGCACCCGCCCTGTGGAACGCCCTCCCACCAGAAGTCAAGGAAATAAACAACTACCAGACTTTTAGAAGACATCTGAAGGCAGCCCTCTTTAGGGAAGCTTTTAATATTTAATAAAAAGGTAAAGGTAAAGGGACCCCTGACCATTAGGTCCAGTCGTGGCTGACTCTGGGGTTGCGGCGCTCATCTCGCTTTATTGGCCGAGGGAGCCGGCGTACAGCTTCCGGGTCATGTGGCCAGCATGACTAAGCCGCTTCTGGCAAACCAGAGCAGCGCACAGAAACGCCGTTTACCTTCCCGCCAGAGCGGTACCTATTTATCTACTTGCACTTTGACGTGCTTTCGAACTGCTAGGTAGGCAGGAGCTGGGACTGAGCAACGGGAGCTCACTCTGCCGCGGGGATTCAAACCGCCGACCTTCTGATCGGCAAGCCCTAGGCTCTGTGGTTTAGCCCACAGCACCACCCGCATCCCTTTTTAATGTTTGTATTTTATTGTATTTTAATATTCTGTTGGAAGCCGCCCAGAGTGGCTGGGGCAACCCAGCCAGATGGGCGGGGTATAAATAATAAACTGTTGTTGTTGTTGTTAATTGCTTCCTTGCTTACGCCGAGTTCCTGGGAGGTTTACCTGAGTGCCCGTTGAACTTCCTGGCCATGAGCATGTCTTCGGTGATGTAAATGCAGACGTCGGGACTCACGTCGTCCAGGGACCTTTCGCTCGTGGGCTCAAGGTCTCGGGGGTCATCGACCAGCATCTCTATTTCTGAACCAAAGACGGAGGGGTGTGAGATGGGAGTGGGGAAGGGAGGCTGCAGTACAGGGAAGAGCACAGAGGACACAGCAGAGCATCGTCTCATCCCCCATGCAGAGGACCTTGGGATTCCCCCGTCCAGGATTTACGTACAGTGGACGCTCGGGTTGTGAACGTGATCCATGTGGGATGCACGCTTGCAACCTGCAACGTTTGCAACCCGTGTCTGCGCACATATGGGTTGCAATTCGGCGCTTCTGCACATGCACAAAGCGTGATTTAGTGCTTCTGCGCATGCGCGACCGCCGAAACCCGGAAGTAACCCGTTCCGGGACTTCAGGGTTTTGGCGGTCTGTAACCTGAAAAAACACAACCTGAAGCGGCTGTAACCTGAGGTATGACTGTATAAGCTAAACAAACTATAGCTTAGGGCCCCACTCTCTTGGAGCCCCCCAAAAAAATTTAAAGGAAAAAACCCTGGATGTACATTTCCAAACTATAAGATAAAAAACAATTAAAATAAAACCTACAGTGTTTTGTGTTGTGTCGGCTCCTATGTTGTAAGTCATGGGCCCCGCCTGCTCGCCTGCTCCCTAAAATATCACTGGTTTGCTCATTTCTATATACAGGGTGCCTACATTCTGCATGGACTGGTTACATGGCAACATGTGCAAATGGCTTGAGATACCTATGAGGTCCATAAATTACCATATAGCATATATTCAACACAAAAAACAGCAACAATTTGTTGTTGACAAAGGACAGCTGGACATATAAAGGGCCCCATTACCTTCAGTAGCTTAGGGCCGCACTGAACCTAAATTTGGCCCTGCCCATCCTCATACGTGTGGGCTTTGGAAAAACAAAAGACATTTTCATTGTACCATATTTGCAGATGGTTTTGCGTCAAAGCAGACAATAAATGTGACTGCGATCTTTCCAAAAACTGAAAAGAGTTGCAAGGCTGCAGCCAGAAACCAAGAAACTGCAGTTGGAGGGGGTGCTTAACCCTTTCCCCTTTTTTAGTTGTTTCTTCGTTGACCATAGATTGCAATTGTTTCACTGATCACTTGTCAACAATCCTATAGGGTTTATTCTGCATTTGTGATGTTTGGTAATGGAGACAAGAACATGATGTTCGGTAATTGAAAGCCAAGAACTAACAGTAGCAGCAGAGAAAACATGTTTCCCTCTTTATTTTCAACTTTCTTGGGCACATGAAACTAACCATCATTACCTTGAATTTCTGCTTAACCCTCAAGCACCGCCTCTTTCCATATGAACCTTCCCGGACCCTGAGAACATCATCTGAGATCTGAGGCCCTTCTTTGTATGCTCCCTCATCAAGAGGTCTGGAGGGTGGCAACACAAGAACAGAGCCTTCTCTGCAGTGGCTCCCTGTCTGTGGAAAGCTCTCCCCAGGGAAGTTCGCCTGGCGCCTTCATTACACACCTTTAGGCGCCAGGCAAAAACGTTCCTTTTTAACCAGGCCTTTGGGTGATCTGATTTACATCCTCTGCCCTATGTGCTTTTTTTGTGGGGGTTCGGCTGAGTGAACTACAGCGTGGAAATATAACCAGCCCATCCGTCCCCAAAGGGAGGGGCCCGCCCCGCAGGCTCGGCGCTGCCCTTGCTGCCGGACTTACCGTCCTCCTGGGAGGAGTCTTCTTCCTCCAGGCGCTCCTTCTCGCTGCTCTCCACGCCCGAAGTGTGGGAGCTGCCGTGGCTGGTCAGGGAGCTGCAGGCCCTCAATTTGTGGTGGGCGGAGGGCGGCAGGAAGTCCTCCTCGCCCCCCTGCTCACCCCTGGGCTTGGGGTCAGCCTCGATTCCCGACGTGTGCGAGCTGCTGTGGCTGGCGGTCGAGAGGCGGGAGAGGCACTTGGGCTTCATGCTCCCGGAGCTGCTGCCGCTCGCGCGGGAACGTTTCTCCATTTGGTCCATCTCCAGGTCGCTGATATAGGACTCGCGGTACTGTTTCTTCTCTGGGGAGGAAAGCCGGGGAGAGTCAGGGGAGAGACACAGCACCACACCCCTCTCTTTCTGCAGCCGCCAGCTGGGTTATCAATTGGAATCAATTTGATTCCCTGCTGCAATGGTACCTATTTATCTACTTGCACTGGCGTGCTTTCACACTGCTAAGGACTTCCTTGGCTTTATTCTGTCCCATGTAGGACCAGTCTGGATAGTTAGCCTTGGTGAAGACCTGACATTTTCATCCCCCAAAAAGTTTTTGATTTGAGATTCCATTGAAATGAGGCTGTTTTAATGTTATATTTTAATCTTGTTTTTAAGTTGTATTTCAATCAATTTGGTTTTATATTGGGTGTTCGCCGCCCTGAGCCCGATCTTGGCTGGGGAGGGCGGGGTATAAATAAATTTTATTAAGTTGGCAGGAGCCGGGACAGAGCAACAGGAGCTCACAGTATTGCAGGGATTCAAACTGCCAACCGTCTGATTGGCAAGCCTGAGAGGCTCAGGGTTTTAGACCACAGCGCCACCTGAGTCCCTTTACTTTTTACCTTTATTTCCCTTTACAACTCAACCAAGGCCCCCCCCTAATCTCACAGCTCCTCCATGTCCCCCCATCGCTAGAAAAGGGGCCACAGTGGCTTCTGTTCCCACAGCTGCACTTTTAGAATCATAGAATTGGAAGAGACCACAAGGGCCATCGAGTCCAACCCCCTGCCAAGCAGGAAACACCATCAGAGCACTCCTGACATATGGTTGTCAAGCCTCTGCTTAAAGACCTCCAAAGGAGGAGACTCCACCACACTCCTTGGCAGCAAATTCCACTGTCGAACAGCTCTTACTGTCAGGAAGTTCTTCCTAATGTTTAGGTGGAATCTTCTTTCTTGTAGTTTGGATCCAGCAGAAAACAACCTTTCTCCCTCCTCTATATGACATCCTTTTATATATTTGAACATGGCTATCATATCACCCCTTAACCTCCTCTTCTCCAGGCTAAACATGCCCAGTTCCCTTAGCCGTTCCTCATAAGGCATCGTTTCCAGGCCTTTGACCATTTTGGTTGCCCTCCTCTGGACACGTTCCAGTTGGTCAGTGTCCTTCTTGAATTGTGGTGCCCAGAACTGGAAACAGTATTCCAGGTGAGGTCTTTAAACTCAGCAGACATCAGCTTCCTGTTCTCCTGGCTGCTCAAAACCTTGTGGACTAGCACCCTAGGCAGGCAAGAGACACAGGCTGAAGCAAAGAAGGGCCGAGACAGGGCAATTCCTACCTTCGCTCTCCTCCAGCTTCCTGATCTGCCGCAGGACGGGCTGCAGGTTCATGTAGAGGCGGTGGCTGTTGCTCAGAAGCTGCAGGAGGTGCCGCGAGCGCAAGGGGCAGGCAGTGTAGTAGGTGAGCTTGCGGGCAGAGGGCAAGCCGTCGGGCAGGATCTCAAACCTCTTGCCCTGCGGAGAGAAAGGAGCGCATTCGGGAGTCAGCTGGGGCCTGGAGACCGGACGCTGCCGTAAGATTCAGGATGCAAAAGCAAAAGCACTTCTGTACGCAGCGCAGAGTTAAACTGTGAAACCCCTTCCTGCAGCGATATCCCCCAACTTGGACTTGACTATTTGAAGAACTTCTGGAGACAAATGAAAATGCGGGCAGCGTCCGAATTATGAGCAGTGGAATGAAAACAATGGTGAGGCAGAGGGCCTTCTCGGTGGTGGCGCCCGCCCTGTGGAACGTCCTCCCATCAGATGTCAAGGAAATAAACAACTGCCTGAGTTTTAGAAGACATCTGAAGGCAGCCCTCTTTAGGGAGGTTTTTAATGACTGATGTTTTAATGTAATTTTTAAGGTTTTGTTGGAAGCCTCCCAGAATGCCTGGGGAAACCCAGACAGATGTGCGGGGTATGTATGTATGTATGTATAAATAAATATTTTTATTATTATTGAGGTTAATTTGTATTAGATTAAAGTATGTCATATAAAACAGTAGGTATAAGGTGGAATAAAAACACCATGGAAGTAAGGGTGGGGAGTCAACAATTTTAAGAAAAACATATACAGTTGTACCCTGGAAGTCGAACAGAATCCGTTCCGGAAGTCGAGCAATCTTCCAAAATGTTCAGAAACCAAAGCATGGCTTCTCATTGGCTGCAGAAAGCTCCTGCAGCCAATCAGAAGCCGCGCCGGACATCGGGCTTCTGAAAATCGTTTGAAAACCGGAACACTCTCTTCCGGTTTTTGATTGTTCGGGAGCCGAAATTTACGAGTTCCAAGGCGTTCAGCAACCAAGGTACGACTGTATTGAAATATAAGTAAATTTGTAAAACCTGTGAAAATCAATAAAAAATTATGTCTTAAAAAAAAAAAGGGGATTAGACAAATTTGTGGAGGAGAGGGCTGCCAATGGCTATAGATGAACTAAGCCACAGTACAAAAAAATGTACATTTTTTGCTCTACCCACTCTTCCTGCTGGCCCTGCCTCCTGCTGGGATGTGGCCCCTAGATGCCTTTTCAGAGGGGAATGTGGCCCTCGGGGGGAAGGGTCCTTGTGGCCCCTGCTTTTGGGGAGACACTGCTGAGAGAGACTCTGCAAGAATCCTGCTCTTCCCCAGCCTTTGAAGGGCAATTCAGTCTTCCCAGGAAGACTTTTATCAGCTGCCTGCCTCAGCAGAACTGACGTGGTTGTTTTTAACACTTTTGGCTGCTCTGTTTTATTTGTTGCCGCTTTATTATTCTGTAAGTATTTTATCGCAAGCAGCTTTGAGAGGGTTTTTATTTCTTGCCAGGAAGTGGAGCTCGTAAAAGAAGAACAAAACAAAAAATAGAAGCGCCGGCTTTGGATGTGCGAGGCCCCAAATCAAACTGCGGCAGAGCTTGCTAGCGGGGTTGAATCTTTAAAAAAGCAAGGCAGCCTCTCTAAGGCGCTGCCTTGAAATTATCTTTATTTGTTAAAGGTGGCTTCGAAGCAGTTTACCAAAGATTGCACGGCACTGTTAAAATCGCAGGGATTTGAACCGGCAACCTTCTGATTGGCAAGCCCTAGGCTCTGTGGTTTAACCCACAGTGCCACCCACCCTGGGTAGCTTCCAGCAAAGTATTCAAATACAACAACCTCAAATGTTAAAAACCTCCTTGTACCTCTTGAAGGAGCATAATCCTTGAACATAAAAAAGGTAAAGGACCCCTGGACGGTTAAGTCCAGTCAAAGGCGTCTATGGGGTTGCGGCGCTCATCTCGCTTTCAGGCTGAGGGAGCTGGTGTTTGTCCACAGACAGCTTTCCTGGTCATGTGGCCAGCAGGACTAAACTGCTTCTGGCACAACGGGACACCGTGATGGAAACCAGAGTGCACAGAAACACGGTTTACCTTCCCGCCACAGTGGTACCTATTTATCTACTTGTGCTGGCGTGCTTTCAAAGTGCTAGGCTGGCAGGAGCTGGGACAGAGCAACGGGAGCTCACCCCGTCGCGGGGATTCGAACCACCAACCTTCTGATCGGCAAGCCCAAGAGGCTCCGTGGTTTAGACCACAGCACCATCCGTGTCCCTTGCACATAACCATGTGCCATTTAGAGAAATGCTTTCTTTTGTATTTTCTTCACATTATACTCTCCGGTTGCGTCCCCGCTTTACTTATCTTCCCCCCTGGCCAAACTAAACCTTTCCAAAAAAATATGTTAGCTTGCCTCACCATCCTTCCCCCTTGACCCTTTTCGTACAATCTCCATTTTGAGGTGAAGCAACCAGAACAGCACGAGATTACCCCAAGCGTGCGCCCCAAGAAAACCCGTCGTGCAAATCTGTGCCACAGGCAGAATATTTGCGAGGAACTGAGCAGCGAATCTGACTTTGGTATCTCCCTACTCACCACAAACACGAGTTTCCCCACGTTCGTCCAAGGGAAGTCATAAAGCAACTGCCTTTCGCTGTTGACATTCTGGGAAGGAAGAAAAGGGGGGGAGAGAGACAACGACAATCATTATATTTATTACCTGCCCTTCCCTAGCATGCCTCATGGTGGGTTACGGCAATGTAAAACTAAAAAACAGTTAAAGCAGATTACAATCACAGGAACAGGCCCTGAAAAGACACGTCTCAGGCACCAGGGATGTGTCTTCCGCGTACAATGAAAGACGCACCTCCGTGGGGAGGAATTTCCACAGGTTAGGGGCCACCACACAGAAGACCCTCTCCTGGGCTGCCGACATCATGGCTGTGAACTACTGAGGGAGGTGGGACTACCGAGAGATCCCTCTGGTGATTTTAACAGCCAAGGGGGTCTGTAGGGAAGGGGGTTTTCCAGCTATTTGGGGCCTAAGTTGCTCTGGGGTTTAAAGACAGGCATGAGCATCTTGAACTGGGTGCAGAAATGAACTGGCAGCCATGATAAAGGTAAAGGGACCCCTGACCATTAGGTCCAGTCGTGGCCGACTCTGGGGTTGCGGCGCTCATCTCGCTTTATTGGCCAAGGGAGCCGGCGTACAGCTTCCAGGTCATGTGGCCAGCGTGACTAAGCCACTTCTGGTGAACCAGAGCAGCACACGGAAACGCTGTTTACCTTCCCGCTGGAGCGGTACCTATTTATCTACTTGCACTCTGACGTGCTTTCGAACTGCTAGGTTGGCAGGAGCAGGGACTGAGCAACGGGAGCTCAGCCCGTCGCGGGGATTTGAACCGCCGACCTTCTGATCAGCAAGTCCTAGGCTCTGTGGTTTAACCCACAGCGCCACCCGCATCCCGGCAGCCACGATAGCTGAATATATTTACCATTTGCAGAATTTTACAATATAAAATGGGAGGTTCAAGGCAGGCAGCCAAGTAGGAGAATGGATTGCAAAGTGTGTGTGTGTGTGTGTGTGTGTGTGTGTGTGTGTGTGTGTGTTTATCCCACGGGATCAGAAATGTTGGTGGTCTTTTTTTCCTAAAAAGGTACATCTTTTCTAAAAAGGTACATCTGTGCACATCTTAGGTTTCAGAAAACTCTCCCCATCTCTTTCTGCAGCTCTACTCTCCAAAACCTGGACTCTCCAGCATGGAGACGAGTTTACCTGCTTTCCGGCAAGCCTCAAAACTCAGAAGGACTGTGAATCATCACACACACCACACACACCCCGGAAATCCAAATCCCAGATTCCATGCAGCGTTTAGCCTGCTAAAAGCGAGCCGGCTTAAGTCTGGGAAAGCAAGAAGCCATCTCCAACAGTATATAATGTTTTGGAGGCGCGTACCTGGAATATCTGGATGCCTCGAGTGGTAAGCCCTAGGGTGAGGGAGGCCTCGATTTCCTTCTTGTCCTGCGAGAAAGAAATGATAATGACTCTTTTTGCCCTTTTACAAAGCCCTCACCTCGCACACACAATCCGAACGGCTGTTTTACTTGGGAAAAGGAGGGTTCAGACAGGGAGAAAAAAGAGGGGCCCCTGATTCTTCAGAGCAAGGCTGTGTGTGGATTAAGAGAGCATCCTTCCCCAGCCCAGATGTTTCGGACTACAACTCCCATCAGCACCAGCTAGCACAAGGGCCACACCTCGCTGGCTTCCCTCACAATCCCGTTCCAAATTCTAGCTATCACTGGTTACTTATAAAGCCCTGAAGGATCTGGGGCTGTAAATCCTCAAACACGCACCTCTCTACTACCCAGCCGTGCTCGCTGGGGGTGATAGGAATTGTAGTTTAAAACATCTGTAAGGCATCAGGTTAGCCAAGGGTGCCCTCTAGTGTCCAGTGCCAGATTGGTCTGGGAGACGTTTGCTTGCTGCTAGCGCCCCAGCTTTTCACAGAAACACAGAACTGCAGGGTTGGAAGGAACCCCTAATTCTCTAGCATGACCCCCTGTGATTTTGCAACACCCCCCACTCTGAAATGCAGCTGTCCTCCAGAAGAGAGGGCTAAAGCCTGGTGGCCAGGCTGAATAATGGCCTCCGTCATCAGACCTTGCAACTTATCTTTACAGCTGATTCAGAAGAGTGCCGTTGCAAACACACACCGTTGCAGTTTCTCAATGAGCCATGTGAAAACGCAGCACTAAATTTCCCCGAGGTTATTCTTATTCTTATTCCAGTGGTACTTCTGGTTGCGAACGGGATCCGTTCCGGAGCCCCATTCGCAACATGAGGGGAACGCAACCCGCGTCTGCGTGTGTCGAGATTCGCTGCTTCTGCGCATGCTCGTGACGTCATTTTGAGCGTCTGCGCATGCGCGAGCAGTGAAACCTGGAAGTAACCCTTTCCGGTACTTCCGGGTTACTGCGGGACACAACCTGAAAAGACGTAACCTGAACTGAACGTAACAAAAGGTATGACTGTATTATTATTATTATTATTATTATTGTTTATATACCACCCTATACCTGGTGGTCTCGGGGTGGTTCACAGAAAAGATCACAACATATATAACCAAAATAAAAACAACAACCCAATTAACACCCCCCCCGAAAAGAGCCACATTTTAAAAGAGTATAGGATGTCAAACAGATCAACCAAAGGCCTGGTTAAAAAGGAGCATTTTTGCCTGGCACCTAATGGTGTGTAATGAAGGCGCCAGGCAAACTTCCCTGGGGAGAGCATCCTACGGATGGGGAGCCACTGCAAAGAAGGCCCCGTTCTCGTGTTGCCACCCTCCGGACCTCTTGAGGAGGAGGCACACAAAGGAGGACCTCAGAAGACGATCTCAAGGTCCAGGTAGATTCATATGGAAAGAGGCGGTCCTGGAGGTATTGCGGTCCTGAGCCGTTTAAGGCTTTATAGGTCAAAACCTATTGTTTTGGGGCCAGGAGGGGGAGGGAGAATAATGACCAGGGACACGAATTTTTTTCCGCCTTCCCAAATGGAAGACACAAACTGATCAGCGGCTCTTGCCTTGCCTAACTGGGCCCGTTCGATTCTGCCTCCCCCGTACCTTATACAATCTATAATAATGCACAGCCACGTCATCGAGGCGGACAGCTTCCTTGATGTACTTCAGATGGGCCTCAGAGGCTGTCAGGGCGCACTGGTCCTTGTGCATGACTGGAATGTGCTTCAGGATGTAGTCCTTCCCTCTCTTTGCCACCACCTGCCGAGAGAGAGAAGGGGCGCTGGGTGTTAATTGCGCCTGGCTGGGAATCTCAGGTTTGCTAGGCGAAATAACAGTGGACCGGAGACGACTTCACACAGCCTTCCCAAATCCCAGTGGCCTCCAGATGCTTCCAACTGGAGCAAGCCTGCAAGTTATGCGGGGGTTATGTTCTGGGGGTGCCACCTAAAGCCAAAACAGCATGCACTCAAAATGCATGGCAATTGGGGCTGACTGCCAAAGTCATTCCCCCCAGAACCTTCACCCTTTCCATATATTTTTTCCTGTTATTACAGTGGTGCCCCGCAAGACGAATGCCTCGCAAGACGGAAAACTCGCTAGACGAAAGAGTTTTCCGTTTTGGAGGTGCTTCGCAAAACGAATCTCCTATGGGCTTGCTTCACAAGACGACAATGTCTTGCGAGTTCCTGCTGGTTTTTTTCCTCCCCCCCTTTTTCTAAGCCGCTAAGCTGCTTATCAGCTGATCCGATCAGCAGATAAGCCGCTAAAAGCCGCTAATAGTGCTAATCCGTCAATGGGCTTGCTTCGCAAGACGAAAAAACTGCTAGACGAAGAGAATCACAGAACGGATTCTTTTCGTCTTGCGAGGCACCACTGTACATGTGTCAAGCTAAACTGAAATACTTTATTGACATACTTTATTGTCACTTCTACAACTTGTATACAGTGAGATTACACAAGCACCCCCCACTCAGCTCTCTTAGTCTTAATTCCCCTCATTTACTGACGCAAACCCACCAAACCCCAAAGTCCCTGTTGTTATCTTTTCCTTCAGCGGCCTAACAGCCCACGGATAGAAGCTGTTCTTTACCCTGTTGGTGCAACTAATCGCGCTTCTATATCTTCTGCCCGAGGGCAGAAGATCAAGAAAGTGTCTGCCAGGGTGTGAATCATCCCTGAGAATTTTCCTCACTCTCCTGAGGCAACCTTCTTCCGCTATTTCATCCAGCGGATTCACGGGACAGCCCATAATATCTTGTGCTGTATTCACCAACCTCTGTAAACACTTCCTATCAGTTGATGTCAAACCAGCGTACCACACTGTGATGCAGTAGGAAAGGACACTTTCTATTGTGGACCGGTAGAAGGAGATAATCAAATGTTGATTGACATTGTTCTTCCACAATACTCTGAGGAGATGGAGTCTCTGTTGGGCTTTCTTAATAATAATAATAATAATAATAATAATAATAATAATAATAATAATTTATTATTTATACCCCGCCCATCTGGCTGAGTTTCCCCAGCCACTCTGGGCGGCTTCTAAAAGAATATTAAAATACTATGATACATCAAACATTAAAAGCTTCCCTAAAGAGGGCTGCCTTCAGATGTCTTCTAAAAGTCTGGTAGTTGTTGTTCTCTTTGACATCTGGTGGGAGGGCGTTCCACAGGGCGGGCGCCACTACCGAGAAGGCCCTCTGCCTGGTTCCCTGTAACTTGGCTTCTCACAGTGAGGGAACCGCCAGAAGGCCCTCAGCGCTGGACCTCAGTGTCCGGGTAGAACGATGGAGGTGGAGACGCTCCTTCAGGGATACAGGACCGAGGCCGTTTAGGGCTTTAAAGGTCAGCACCAACACTTTGAATTGTGCTTGGAAAAGTACTGGGAGCCAATGTAGGTCTTTCAAGATCGGTGTTATATGGTCTCGGCGGACGTTCCCAGTCACCAGTCTAGCTGCCGCATTCTGGATTAGTTGTAGTTTCCGGGTCACCTTCAAAGGTAGCCCCACGTAGAGCGCATTGCAGTAGTCCAAGCGGGAGATAACCAGAGCATGCACCACTCTGGTGAGACAGTCCGCGGGCAGATAGGGTCTCATCCTGCGTACCAGATGGAGCTGGTAGACAGCTGCCCTGGACACAGATTTGACCTGCGCCTCCATGGACAGCTGTGAGTCCAAAATGACTCCCAGGCTGCGCACCTGGTCCTTCAGGGGCACGGTTACCCCATTCAGGACCAGGGAATCCTCCACACCCGCCCGCCTCCTGTCCCCCAAGAACACTACTTCTGTCTTGTCAGGATTCAATCTCAATCTGTTTGCCGCCATCCATCCTCCAACCGCCTACAGACATTCACACAGGACTGTCACCGCCTTCACTGGTTCTGATTTAAAAGAGAAGTAGAGCTGCGTATCATCTGCATACTGATGAACACCCAGCCCAAACCCCCTGATGATCTCTCCCAGCGGCTGCATGTAGATGTTGAAAAGCATGGGGGAGAGGACAGAACCCTGAGGCACCCCACAAGTGAGAGCCCATGGGTCTGAACACTCATCCCCCACCACCACTTTCTGAACACGACCTGGGTTGTATTGATCTTCCAAGTAAGGTCTTCACTGAGATAAATGCGCACAAGTTAAATGCGTGCACTTGCAGGCTTACTGTACGACCCCAGCCAATGCCTCTGATAGGCAGGAATTATGGGAGTTGTAGTTTAGCACCACCCAGAGGGCCGCAAGTCCTCAACTACCCGTCTTAGGGAGGACCTCTTCCCAGAGGTTCTTCTCCTTTCCTTTAAAAGAGCAGCTGAAGTCTTCTCCAGCATACCTCCCTTTTTCTAAAGTCACAAATACGAGCGTCTATGGTGCTGGAGGAGACTCTTGAGAGTCCCATGGACTGCAAACCTATCAATTCTGAAGGAAATCAGCCCTGAGTGCTCACTGGAAGGACAGATCCTGAAGCTGAGGCTCCAAGACTTTGGCCACCTCATGAGAAGAGAAGACTCCCTGGAAAAGACCCTGATGTTGGGAAAGATGGAGGGCCCAAGAAGGGGACGACAGAGGACGAGATGGTTGGATAGTGTTGTCGAAGCTACCAGCATGAGTTTGAGCAAGCTGCGGGAGGCAGTGGAAGACAGGAGTGCCTGGCGTGCTCTGGTCCATGGGGTCATGAAGAGTCGGACACGACTAAATGACTAAACAACAACAACATAGCAAGGCTTTCAGCGTGTAAATAAATGTTTGCAATTCTCAACAGCATTACTTTGGGGCAAGCAAGCGGCTTTATTTATTTATCACGCAGTTCCGGCTGGTTAAAACTGCACAAGTTAAATGCACGTAAGGTTTTTTCCCCCCAGTGTGGAAAGAGCTTATCTGCCTTGCTTGCTGTGCATAGCCCTCTCAGCATGCCGGCTCTGGAAGAATGGGCACGGTCGCACGAGATCTCACAAGAGCATCCCAGAGATGGTGCACTGAGCAAGCCGTACCAGGTGAGCAAGGCAGAGAGCAAAAGGATGGCTTTAAAGATCTCTTCCTTGCTTTTGGGCAAGGCACACTCAGCACGCCAGCTCCAGAAGGGCAAGTATCCTTGTGAAGGGACAGTTCAAGTATGTGAGGGGCTCCCTGGTCCTGAATGGGGCAACTGCCCCTGAAGGACCAAGTGCGCAGCCTGGGAGTCATTTTGGATTCACAGCTGTCAATGGAGGCGCAGGTTAATTCTGTGTCCAGGGCAGCTGTCTACCAGCTCCACCTGGTACGCAGGCTGAGACACTGCCAGAGTGGTGCATGCTCTAGTTATCTCCCGCTTGGACTACTGCAACGTGCTCTACGTGGGGCTACCTTTGAAGGTGCCCTGGAAACTGCAATTAATCCAGAATGCAGCAGCTAGACTGGTGACTGGGAGTGGCCGCTGGGACCACATAACACCAGTCCTGAGAGATCTGCATTGGCTCCCAGTACATTTCTGAGCACAATTCAAAGTGTTGGTGCTGACCTTTAAAGCCCTAAACGACCTTGGTCCAGTATACCTGAAGGAGCGTCTCCACCCCCATCGTTCTGCATGGACACTGAGGTCCAGCGCCGAGGGCCTTCTGGCAGTTCCCTCACTGCGAAAAGCAAAGCTACAGGGAACCAGGCAGAGGGCCTTCTCGGTAGTGGCACCCGCCATGCGGAACACCCTCCCTTCAGATGTGAAGGAAATAAGCAGCTATCTTCTCTTTAAAAGACATCTGAAGGCAGCCCTGTTCAGGGAAGTTTTTAATATTTAATGCTGTATTGTTTTTAACACTTGATTGGAAGCTGCCCAGAGGGGCTGGGGAAACTCATCCAGATGGGCGGGGTATAAATAATGAATTATTATTATTATTATTATTATTATTATTATTATTATTATTATTATTATTATTATTATTATGTGCCTTTTTGTGTACATGTGGGGCCCCTGGAACCAAACCCCCATGTAAGATGCCATTGTACTGTACTGCCTTTCATTCAGGGGCTGGGGAATGACAAGGCTGTTTATGCAGCCCAGAGCATGCATTACCTAAAATTCAGAATTTGGATTCGGGGCTATGTGCGTGCAACAGATCACTTACATGTTTATATCCCTCCTGTTCTTTGCAGAGTGAAGGTAGAGAGAGTGCTTTTTTTGCCAAGAGGCATTTTAGACTCTGGAATGTGTTTTCATTTCAGAACACCCGTCTCATCCCAGCGGTTGTGTCTGCTATCTGAAGTCTGAGCTGTTGCTCCCGCCCCCCCTTAATGCAGAGGAGATGCTAAACACTCCTGGGGAAGAAGTGCTTAAAATGGAAATAGTGAGTCAACCTTGCTGCAAGCGTGTAATCCTCTTAGCCGACACGTTTGCAGCGAGGGCTGGCTTGGGAGTCGGATGAACTTGAAGCCTGAGACGGGTCGGTCAAACACACCAAGCCACTCTTTTGCCTTGTGCCAATATCCACAGGAAGGCCTCAACAGGCATGACATGGTCGCTGCCAGCTTACTCGCACAACACTGCAATCGTGTAGGTAAATCCCGCGAAAGTTGCAGGTCTGCGGTGTTTTTCTGGTGTGGCATAGCATCATAGAGTTGGAAGGGTCCCATAGCTGCCAACGTTTCCTTTTTTTAATTCCCTTATTCCAAATAGGGTTCCTCGCAAGTTAAGGGAAAAGTTGACAGCTGTGAAGGGAGCCCAAGGGCCATCTAGTCCAACCCCCTGCCAGGACAGCCAGCTTGGCCCCGCAACCATGGGTGCCTGGGGCCATGGGCATGCATGGCCCTGGCACTGAAATTTGTGGGTGCCCGGCCCCATTCATGGGGAATTTTGTGGGTGCCCGGGCACCCGGGGAGCTGGCAGCTAGGCCTCCTTTAATGCGGGAATTTCAGCTAAAGCATCCATGACAGATGACCCCCCCCCCAACCTCTGCTTAAAAACCTCCAAGGAAGGGGAGTCCACAACCTCCCGGAGGAGTCCGTTGCACTGTCGAACAGCTCTTACTGTCAGAAAGTTCTTCCTGATGTTTAGCTGGAACCGCCTTTCTTGCAACGTGAAGCCATGGGTTCGAGTCTAGGACCCTCGTACCTACAGGACCGCCTCTCCCAGTATGCCCCGCGGAGGACCTTAAGGTCCATAAATAGCAACACCCTAGAGGTCCCGGGCTCTAAGGAAGTCAGGTTAGCCTCAACCAGAGCCAGGGCCTTTTCAGCGCTGGCCCCGGCCTGGTGGAACGCTCTGCCTCATGAGACCAGGGCCCTGCAGGATCTGATTTCTTTCCACAGGGCCTGTAAGACAGAGTTGTTCCGCCTGGCCTTTGGCTTGGAATCAACGTGATCCCCTTCCCCTCTTTCCTTTCTCCTTCTGTGATGGAACTCCTATTTGGGGACTTCCCTGGCTTTTTTCTGGCCCACGTAGGACCCGTCTGGATAGTTAGCCTTGGTGAAGACTTGACGTTTTCATCCCCAAAAAAGTTTTTGATTTGAGTTTCTACTGAAATGAGGCTGCATTTTAGTGTTGTATTTTAATCTTGTTTTTAAGTTGTATTTCAATCAATTGTTTTTATACCTGAGCCTGGTCTTGGCTGGGGAGGGCGGGATATAAATAAAAATTATTATTATTATTATTATTATTATTATTATTATTATTATTATTAAATGCAGGTTGGGAATGCAAACCACTGACGGACCCACGGTCTGGCTGGGTATGAGGCAGCCTCCCATGTCCCTAGGAAGTTTGGAAGCCAGGGCAGGAAGGGCCACAGCGCCAGAGACAGAATTTGCAAGCAGAAGGTCGCAGGTTCAATCATAGAATTGTAGAGCTGGAAGGGACCCCTGAGGGTCATCTAGACCAACCCCTGAAATGCAGGAACCTGCATGAACAGAGAGCCACCCAATCCTCAATGGCACCCTCAGGCAGGGTTGGGGAGAGCCTCCTGCCTGAAATCCTGTTGAGCTGCTGCCAGCCAGTGTGGGCAGCACTAAACTAGATGGACCAAGGGTCTCGGGCAGGTTCCTATGTTCAGGCATCCATTCGCAAGTACTGCTATGGCTCCACCTCAGAGCCTGGCCGCTGCGGATGGAGCCGGCGAAAAACAAAACACCAAAAGCAACAGGCGTATTGGCCATAGCTGACAACCGTCCCTTATTTGGCGGGAAAGTCCCTTATCCCAGTGCCGTGTCCCGCCTCTGTCCCTTAAATTTCCCGGGTTTCAAAGGAAGCAGCTCCTCTCCCTCCCTCCCTGCCGGCCAGGGAGGAGGGAGGCTCCAACTGTGTTGCTTGGCTGCGTTGCTCACCCAATAAGGAGTCTAAGAACGACTGGGGGGGGTGGAGCTTGCATGCCTTGTGCCGATTAAATCAGCCGTGTTGCTGGGGACTCGCCTTTGCTCAGCGCTTCCCAGCGGAGAGGTGACGGTGGTTTTCCTTGCTGCATCCCCTTTGCCGGGTTGCTGCGCTGTGGGAACCACCGCTGGAGGCTTCGTTTGGCTGCTGCCTGGGCTTTCTGCCTTTGGCTTGGAGGGGCTCAGAAGTTGAACATACCTGTGCCCAGAAAATCCCTTATTTTGGCTGCTGATCCCTTGTTTTTGAGGCTGCTGGTCCCTTATTTTCAAATCTATAAGTTGACAGCTATGGTAATGGCGCTCTCCTCCGAGGGGAAAGCCAAAACAGACAGCGCCGCCAGATTTCTGCAAAAGGCAACTCGATCCCTGCCAAGCTGGAAAGCCCCACGGCCACCCTCAGAATATTTTCCGGCTGACAGATACACCCGCCCACAAACTCCTCGTGCCGTCTGGAACGGCTCGGAGGACGGGTGGCCTTCAGAGCTATGGCAACATAGCTTGTGTTTAGGCACCGGGAAGAGAGATGAAGGGGATTGAGGGGGAGAGAGAGAGAGCCTATGCTCGAAGGAAGAGGGTCTCCTACCCAAGCAGGGAAGTAGGCTTCGGGTTCAAAGTATTTCCCGTAGTGCTTGTTCCTTTTGAAGTTGCCCAGGTCGGCTTGCAGGGCGAAGGCTGCCAGCAGGAAATAGGCCTCCTCGCGAAGGAGGCTCTGCGAGCGGAGGACTTGCTTCCTCAGGTGCCAGTAATAATAGTAGCGGGCGGTTCGGTCGCTGGAAGGAGAGGGAGAGAAAGGAAGAGGGATTTAAACGAAGAACGGCAGGGGAGAAACGAACAAGCAGAAGTCATGGATGTTTTTTGCTGGGGTTGGTTGCTTCTTCCTTGTAAACTTTTTATTATTATAAATTTTTAATTAGTATTTTCCACACAACAACACGAAAAATATCGAAAAATAACAATACACAAAACACAAAAACCGACTTCAAAAAAGCAAAAAAAACACCACCAAATCCATATCTTACAAGTTAATAATATAAACATCAAAAAGAGAAAGAAACATTGACTTCCACCAATCCCACAGCACCTCCTTTACCTCTCATTGTGTCTTCCTGTTTTCCTTATCATCTCTATCCTAGCATCCAGATATAAATCTTTCTTATCCTTTCACTTCACAAGGTTATTCCAGATTTCTGTCCTCGGACCTTGGCTTTTAAGGTATTCATTTAGACACCCCCATTCCTTCTTCCTTGTAAACTGTGCAATGGTCTGAAATTCGATCCAGCTCACTTTTAAACTGACCTTATTCGCACTTTGCGAAACAATATGGAAACCAAAGCCAGGCTATACTTTCGGGAATTTGCTCACATCTGAATTTTGTCGTGCTTTTCTCCAGCCAGGAAATGTGTACTAAATTGCATAGACTCTGGTAAAGTGTGCATTCCAGGTGCGTTTAGCAGTGAAAATGATGTACAGAACGCATTCAATTAGTTTGCACGTGAACTTTTCTTTAAAAAGTGGAAACTGATGCGAAAGTGTGAGGACCTGAATTTGAAACTGGGAAAAACGAGGAACTGAAAGAAACCGAAATTGACGGATTCATCCCTCTGTAGTGACTGTAGATCATTATTTTTTATTGTTAATTCATTTATGTACGGTTTAATGCCAAAACAGGGTCCTAAGTGGTTTGCTAAATATAGAAACTAGTTACACAAATATTAAAATGTAAGAATCCACCATTAAAACAATGAAACAATCCCATTAAATGGAACACTTCTCCAACTGAGAGCAATAACTTGTGAAATATGTACAAATGCACAGAAGTAATTCTCTTCCTGCTGCCCCCCCCTTTGCCTCCAAAATGGCCCTGTGCCAGTGTGTGGGTCGAGGCGAGGGGTGATAGCTCCATCAGTTAAGCAGAAAGCCATACGCTGACAGAGCAATCTCCTTAGAACTACACTGAATGACAGTAGTAATATATATATTAAAAAATGTCATATTATCACACTATCATTATTAATTTTAAGCTACTTTAGGCCCAGTGTAGGGATGCGGGCGGTGCTGTGGTCTAAGCCACTGAGCCTAGGGCTTGCCAATCGGAAGGTCGGTGGTTCGACTCCCCGCAACAGGGTGAGCTCCCGTTGCTCGGTCCCTGCTCCTGCCCACCTAGCAGTTCGAAAGCACACCAGTGCAAGTAGATAAATAGGTACCGCTCCAGCAGGAAGGTAAACAGCGTTTCCATGCGCTGCTCTGGTTCGCCAGAAGCGGCTTAGTCATGCTGGCCACATGACCCAGAAGCTGTATGCCGGCTCCCTCAGCCAATAAAGCAAGATGAGCGCCCCAACCTCAGAGTCGTTCACGACTGGACTTAACTGTCAGGGGTACCTTTACCTTTACCTTTTAGGCCCAGGGTAGTATCGTAGTTGGCTGCAAAAAGATCAAGCAATTAACTCACCAACAATGAGAGATCCAAAATGTTGACACGGTTTTGATAACATGCTAAGGAATTGACATGCAACTAATTTATCAATAAGAACTCAAATTGAGCAGCTTTCCCAAGAAATAAATTGTGGGCCACCATAAGGCCCACTTTTTCTTCCATGTGGCTCTTTGCCAACAAGGCTTTCGGCAACAATTTTCCTCTGCTCCCCCCCACCTCGCAAAAACCCCTTCCCCTTTACCTGATCAGCCGGCCGTTTTCCACGTAATACTGGACTCGGAAGTGAATGATCATGGGGGGGCCAAATTGGTCTATACCCTGCAACCAAAGGCAAAAACAAAGGATCAGCCTTCTGCTTGAGGCAGGGAGGGAGAAAGACCCCCCCTCCAGAAGACATCTTCTCCCTCACCCCCTAAGAATACTGAGCCCCAGCAGGAGCAGCGTGTTAATGCTGGGATGCATTTGGCAAAGGAGCAATTGTCACCTCGGCAGCAGCGGGAGACCCAAAGCTCCTGGGGCGATCTGCCTTTTTGTAATAAAAAAATTCCTTCCAGTAACACCTTAAAGACCAACTAAGTTAGTTCTTGGTATGAGCTTTCGTGTGCATGCACACTTCTTCAGATACACAGTGTGCATGCACACGAAAGCTCATACCAAGAACTAACTTAGTTGGTCTTTAAGGTGCTACTGGAAGGAATTTTTTTATTTTGACTATGGCAGACCAACACGGCTACCTATCTGTAACTGGTACCAAGAGTAAGAAACTCTTTGCTTGTCTACTGGCCAGCGATAGTCTAACATCTGTCATCTATGGTCTCTAGGTTAGACTACTGCAATGTGTTATAGGTGGGGCTGCCTTCAAAGGTGGTTCGGAAACTGCAGCTGGTGGAGAATTCAGCGGCCAGATTGCTGAGTAACACCAGTTTTGGCACAGGCGTTCTGGCTGCTTCTGGGCCCAATACAAACAGCAGGTTTTTACCTAGAAAGCCTTATGCAGCTCAGGACCACAATATTTCAAGGACACCCTTGCCCCCCTTGAACCAACCTGGACCCCATGCCCTTCATCGGAGTCCCTTCCCCGTGCCCCCTTCTGAGGGAGGAACGGAAGGTGGCAACATGAGAAAGGGTCTTCTCAGTGGTGGCTCCCCATTTATGGACTGCTTGTCTCCAGGACAGCCAGGGGCGGGGTTTGGGTTTGTTCTTTTATGTACAGTGGTCCCTTGGTTCTCAAACGCCTTGGTACACAAACATCTTGGAACCCAGACACTGCAAACCCAGAAGTAAGTGTTCCGGTTTGCAAACTTTTTTTGGAAGCTGAACGCACTCCATTTTGAGTGTTACACTTCCGATTTGAGTGTTGTGCTGAGGTCTGTCTGTTTATGCTATTCATTTGGCGTTTTTGTTTCTGTGGCTCTTTTTGTTTTGCTTTTGTGACTGTGTGGAACCCAGTTCAGCTACTGATTGATTGACTGATTGATTATGTTACTGCAGTACAGTGGTTACATACTGTCAGGGGTTCAGGAGCAGAGGCGAGGGCAAGGGAGGAAACAGAGAGCGAGGGGGAGGAGGCAGAAGAAAGGATGAGTGATGACGACGATCCGAGATCTCCGAGTCTTTCCAGTGAATCAGAAGATTCACAAAAAGGAGCACCAGTGGCCAGGGCAAGGGGGGAGACTAGGGGGACACCCCAGGAAGAAAGAGCCAGAGGGGACACAGAGGGGAGCAGTTGGAGATCGGGACCAACGTCACCGCCAGAGAGTAGGAAAGAGGAAGAGCGCCAGGGAGCAAGTGCTGGCAGCTCGCAACAGGAGGGAGGGCACGAGTCAGGAGTGGCCACACCTTCATCGGGGAGCGAAGTGACGGTTAGACGGAAAGTGGAAGGTTGGGCGCGCGCGCCAAGTTCAAATGCACAGGAAGGTGGCGCAGTAGGCAGCCCGGAAAGGGAGCCAGGTCCTAAAGCCCGGCGCAAGGAGACAGGAGAGTCAGGGGGGTCAGCGTCAGAAGAATCCCGGAAGGAAGAGACTTTGTTCTGCTGGACCCACGCCTCTGCATGCTTTGCTCCTCTATAGAAGTTTTGAGGCTTCTCAGCACAAAGAACCCTTCAGTTTCACGGCGCCTGCGTCGAAGCCCTTGGAATTTTACACCGGATGGAGCCCTTCGCCTAGTTTTGCAAAGAAGGCAGCCGCGAGGCCGAGGCAGCCCGGGATAAAACAGCCACAGCGATGATACAAAAGCCAATCTGGAATCCTAGCCTGAGCCACAAAGCGCATTGACACCTTACCGGCACAGAAACCCCTCTCCCATCTTCAGCCCCCCTCCTCAAAATCCACGTTTCCTCACCTATCTGTGGCCTTGCCACTTTAATCCTTCTTCCCAGCTGCAACCAACTTTAAGTTCCTTGCCTGCTAAGTACCTAGTTTAAGACAAGCCTACCGAGATGCTTAGAAAGCTGAGATAATTTTAATCTGTTTAAGGATTTAACTTGTCTATCTTTTAAGAGTATACAGATAGGTAGCCGTGTTGGTCTGCCATAGTCAAAATAAAAAAATTCCTTCCAGTAGCACCTTAAAGACCAACTAAGTTAGTTCTTGGTATGAGCTTTTGTGTGCATGCACACTTCTTCAGATACACTGAAACAGAAGTTGCCAGATCCTTCTATATAGTGAGAAGGTGGGGAAGGGTATTACTCAGAAGGGTGGTGGGAATGGGAGATTGGCAGATAGCTGAGATGAGCCTGTTGACGACTCTTAACGACTGCAATAGGTCTACAGGAAAAGGCAAGGGGTGAGAAGGTGAAAGATGGCTTAGTCATGTATAATGAGATAAGAATCCAATGTCTCTGTTCAACACGGCTACCTATCTGTAACTGGAACCATGGAAGGCACCACATTGAGCCGCATGAAATGGAAGTCCATCAACCTCACCAAGAAACTTGCACAGGTACAGACTGATATCTTCTTTCTTACTAAATGCAAGAACCTGGACATTATACCCAAGGGTCTTAGAATTAAGAACCCTCTACAATCCACGTATCCCACTGAATATGCAAGAAAACTATGCAACACTTTCTCTAAGAAGCTGCTCAAACATCTGATCAGCGTTCTCTACTCTAAACAGAAGCTAATAAAGGAGGAACTCCTTGTATTAGACAACTCTATCAGGTACCACCAAGCTTGGCAAGAGTTCCAAAAGGAAAAACAAAACATTTACCACTCTCAACTGGAGCTACTGAAAAAACAGAAAAACAAGAAACTCTGTGTATCTGAAGAAGTGTGCATGCACACGAAAGCTCATACCAAGAACTAACTTAGTTGGTCTTTAAGGTGCTACTGGAAGGAATTTTTTTATTTTGATTATGGCAGACCAACACGGCTACCTATCTGTGCCTTTTTGTAAAAACGGTTTGCACCACCACCTACACTGGGAGGGTATAACCTGAGCTTCAGATCTGCCGGTAACCCGAACTTCAGGTTCAGTCTTGATCTGTGCGCCCTTTTTGTTATCTGCTACCAGAAAACCAGACCCGAACTTTTGCTGCTTTGACACGAAACCCATCTGTCTGGAGGAGGAGACGGCAGCTGGATGCGGCCGCGCTGTCTTTCGGGGCCAAGGCCAACTCTCAGAGGTCCTTAAAGGCCATTTTCTGAGATGCTGGCAATTTGTCTCAGGGGCAGGCTGGAGTTTCAACACCAAGCCGGCCTTGCCAGCTGAAGCTACGGGATGCTATATGTTTCCAAAGAGCCGGGCTTTGAACGCCTAAGCGGCTCAGATCTCCCAGCCGTCCTTTCTTAGAGAGGGGAAGAAGATACTTTGTGTGTTGATTGGTTGTTTTAAAGCAGGCCTGGCCAAACTTGGCCCTCCAGATGTTTTGGGACTGCAACTCCCATCATCCCTAGCTAACACGACCAGTGGTCAGGGATGATGGGATTTGTAGTCACCAAACATCTGTATGGCCAAGTTTGGCCATGCCTGTTTAAAGCTCTGCAAACTGGCTTCAGATAATTTAAGCTTCTAATTACAACTTCTTTGCTCTGGGAAAAGGTGCCTTTGTTCCAGGATGTCAGAGAGCTCTCAAAGGTTGCGAAAATGAAGCCGCCGGTTCTTCCTGCTTAAATCTGGTGAGGATAAGGTGAAACAGGTGTTCTTGTGGCCAGCTCACGCTACGGCAAAGTAAGAACAAGCAAGACGAGCTTGCAGAATCAGGCCAATGTCCCATTCGGGCCAGCCCAGACGCGCCTATTGGGAAACCGGCAAGCGGGATCTGAGTTCAAGAGCATCATTCTCCCCTTCCTGCAGTTTCCGGCAACTGGGGTTCAGAAGCGGAGCTGAAACCAGAGTCCTTACCTTACTGGCTTCTTTCTTCCACTCTTTCGGACAGTACTTGCAGAGCTTTTGGGACAGCTCCATATAGACGTGCTCGTTGTCTGTGCCGTGGGAAGAAATGGGAAGCTGAGATTAGACAGCGGGCCTGTTGCAAGGACTCTCCCGATGTTCCTCTAAAAAGCGGGGACAATTCGGCACTCGCAGCCAAAAAGAACCACAGTATTGCAGTTGACAAAGGCAGCATTTTAGTATTTTATGCTGGGGGTGGGTGGACAGATTCCCCAATGAGCTGCTCTTTGGGTACTTGCTTTCAAAATGTATTTTATAGTCGACTTTTGCAGTATATCTTTGCCCAGTGTTATTTTTAATATTTGTAAATAAAAATAGAGTTAATAAAAAGATTTTAAAACAAAGATAAACATGCTTAGCTGCAAAAGATTAATTTTTTTTGCATGTTTACTTTTTCCTGATAAGAAACAACATGGGAAACGGCACAGGGACAATTAGATGCCTTTGCCCACGAGAGGCGCTGCAAAACGCCTCATCCCTTTTAAGCGATACCCCAACGTCAAACTTCCTGTGCTTTTGATTTGATGCTGGTACGCTGAAAGCAGTACAATGCTAACCAATCTCCTCTCATGGCCAGAGATTCCCTTCTTCCTCTTCCCCTCTTGTGCAACTAACTCTCTTTAGGAATCAGCCATGGTTTAGGGCAGGGGTCAGCAAACTTTTTCAGCAGGGGGCCAGTCCACTGTTCCTCAGACCTTGTGGGGGGCTGGACTATATTTTGAAAAAAAATATGAATGAATTCCTATAACCCACAAATAACTCAGAGGTGCATTTTACTGTATATTTCGCTCTATAGGACGCACCGGACCATAGGACGTACCTTGTTTTAGAGGGGGAGAACAAGAAAAAAAAATTCTCCCCCTCTCTGCTCAGCGCCCCTTCAGCGAAGCGGCAGGAGAAACGGAGCCCCTTCCATTTCTCCTCCCGCTTGGCCGAAGGGGCGCTGCGCAGCTCTCCCTCTTCTGAAGCCAGGAGAGTCTTGCTCTCCCGGCTTCAGCAAAAGGAACCTGAAGCCTGCGGAGCGCAGCGGGAACTCGCTCTGTGCTCCACCGGCTTCAGGCGGCTACCCCTGAAGCCTGGAGAGCGAGAGGGGTCAGTGCGCACCGACCCCTCTCACTCTCCGGGCTTCTGCGAAAGCAACGCGAAGCCTCCGGAGCACGGAGGGAGCGCTCCCTCTGCACTTCCCGTTGCTATCGCTGAAGCCAAGGAGCCTGCATTCGCTCCATAGGGCGCGCACAGATTTCCCCTTCATTTTTGGAGAGGAAAAAGTGCATCCTATAGAGCGAAAAATACGGTAAATAAAATCACATATTCTAAAACACCAGGCAGGCCCCACAAATAACCCAGAGATGCATTTTAAATAAAAGGACACATTCTACTCATGTAAAAACATGCTGATTCCCGGACCATCTGTGGGCCGGATTTAGAAGGCAATTGGGCCGGATCCAGCCCCCAGGCCTTAGTTTGCCTACCCATGGTTTAGGGTTCCAACTGCACTCAGGTGCTAACTGTGGTTTGCCGACTCCCAACCATTATGGGCTGCAACTGCCATCATCCCCAGGCAGCATGGCCAATGGCCAGGGATGATGGGAACTGTAGTCCAACAAAGATCTGGAGGGCCACCGCTTCCCCGTTCCTGAACTACAGGATTAGCCAGAAACCAGCTTCTAACGATAGCTATGGACCATGGCTCGAGGTAATTACGGTTAGCAAATGCGGTGATTCAGATCTACAGCCGCACCACATCCGAGAAAGCATGTTCTCCTTCATGGAGAGCACATGTTGCGGTGGGGGCCGCCAGGACACTCCAAAGTTGGGGGGCGGGCTAATTGACCATTGGCCACTGATTCGATTGGGCTTCCCTTGTCGTTGGGAAGAAGTTAATGTTGCCATTTGTTGATTGACAGCCAGAAATGCTAAAACTCCTTGAACGAGGCTAGGGCTTCCTCTTTTCGCCCGTGCATCGGATTGCCCGTCCCCCCTCCCTAGAATTAGGGTTGTTCGCTTGACCTTGCTATGCCTGTCATGGGGTCGTCTGCTCTTGGGGCAGGGGCCCGGTAGGAATTTTGTCCATCTGGCTGATTGGCTGGGGCCATTTGGTTTTTGCCTACTGCGTAGCACATTGTCACCACTTGTAAGGTTGCGGTTAGGCATTGGTTTATGGTTTGGTTGGTTGGGGGGCATGGATTGGCTGTGCCTGCCCCTCTAATGCTGCTGCTGCAAGGGATTCTGTTAAAGGAATTGGGGGCTAACTACTGCTTGTCCACCCTGTCAAGGGGGCTCGGGCCACTGCAAGAGCTCCTGGTTGCATTTGGGGTGGGCTGAGGGCAGGTTCCCTGCTCCATCGTTACCCCCAAGTGTATTCTCCTTTTCTGACTTTCGCAGGCGTGCGGAATGTCAGACTGTCCCCCACGGTGGGGGCAGCTAGTCGCAACCAATGCCTATGCAACCACTCACATGTTTGTATTTTAATAAAGTTGTGGCCAAAATTATGCCAGAAACCTTAAACAAAAATATTGGTGTGATGTGTGAGTTATTGGGGTGGCCCTGGGGACGCGCAAACATCCTTTACTGAGAGGCGCTTCCGCACATCGGCAGCAGAAATGTTGTGCTGAGTGCTCACTGAGCGAGAGAGCAGCAGCGGTCTAGCTGAAGGTCACTGAGCAGCAGGGCAGAGGTGCAGAGAGTGGAAGGAAGCCAAACCCTTCTCTCGGGACTTACTCTGAATGACGCTGAGTCCGAAGAGGTGACAGTCCTTCAGCCGCAAGAGGTCACACACCTGGACCAGTAACTCATGGCACAATATTTTGACCTACAAGGGGGAGAGGGTGGTGGAGGGAAAGGGAGTTATTTGGGGAGCGACTTCTGCAGGGATGATATAGAAAGACCCATTCATTTATTTCAGGATTTATAAGACGTCCAGCATTTGGAGAACGCCCAGGCAGCAAACAGCAAAGATCACAAGACATAATGCAGCATGTAAAAGCAGTTTTATAATT
Organism: Podarcis vaucheri; assembly: GCF_965113315.1. Lineage (NCBI taxonomy): Eukaryota > Metazoa > Chordata > Lepidosauria > Squamata > Lacertidae > Podarcis > Podarcis vaucheri. The sequence continues at coordinate 5,168,289 of NC_138759.1, forward strand.
GCAAGACGCATGGGTGCAACAGAGCTTTCAGAATAAGAATAATACATTTTTATTTATACCCCACCCTCCCCGGCCAGAGCCGGGCCCAGGGTGGCTAACACCAGAAAAATTACAATAAAAACATAATAGGGAAGGGGGAAAAACACAATTTAAAATACAGGTTAAAAATGCAATTTAAAATGCAGCCTCATTTTAATAGTAGCCCAGGGATCAAAACCATAAGGGGAGGGAAACATAAGGGTCAGACTGAGTCCAAACCAAAGGCCAGGCGGAACAGCTCTGTCTTGCAGGCCCTGCGGAAAGATGTCAAGTCCTGCAGGGCCCTGGTCTCTTGTGACAGAGCGTTCCACCAAGTCGGGGCCAGTACTGAAAAGGCCCTGGCCCTCGTTGAGACCAATCTAACCACCTTGCGACTTGGGACCTCCAAAATGTTGCCATTTGTGGACCTTAAGGTCCTCTGCAGGGCATACCAGGAGAGGCAGTCCCGTAGGTCCGAGGGTCCTAGGCCGCATAGGGCTTGAAAGGTCAAAACCAGCACCTTAAACCTGACCCTGTACTCCACCGGGAGCCAGAGCAGTTGGTAAAGCACTGGATGAATGCGATCCCGCGGCAAGGACTCCGTAAGGAGCATCGCCACGGCATTCTGCACCCACTGGAGTTTCTGGGTCAGCTTCAAAGGAGTCATGTAGAGCGAGTTACAATAATTAAGCCTGGAGGTGACCGTCACATGGATCACTGTGGCCAAATCAGGGCTTTGCATGGGCACAGAGGGAGGAACGTGCAAGATTCCCAGACTATCCCTGAACCTTTATCTCTATGCTAACTCCTCCCTCTCCTTCCTTGTTGTTTAGAGGGCTACACCTTTGGTTGCATCCTGTTTATAACTTCTTCCTCGCGTTTCTCTCTCCGAGACGAGGGGTCAGCCAGGTGGATAAGGTATAAATAATAATTAAAACATTTATTTTTATTTTTACTATCCTCTGAAAGAACCAAGGGGCAATTACGGCTGACTTGCTCTTCTCTAGGCTTCTTAGTTAGATGAGAACAAGAAACCTTTTCTATCCACAAGTTGAGTAGTAAGAATTCCCATCATCCCCCAGCAGCGTGGCCAAGGGTGAAGGATGATGGGAGTTGTAGTACAACAACATCTGGAGGTTCCTGATCCCTGGGTCCGTTGCCAAGTGGAGTGTTAATCATGAAATTAACAGCAGCTACCCAGGATTTTGGGCAGGGTTTCTGGAGATGACGGGAATTGAACCTGGAAACGTTTGCACGCAGAGCACAGCATATGCATTAAGCTCCAAGGGCTCAGAGCCAGAGGATTGGTGGACAGAGGGAGAAGACTGTTTTGTGGGGACAGGGGTAGGCAGGTATGGATGACTCCCTGGTCCTGAACGGGGTAGCTGTGCCCCTGAAGGACCAGGTGCACAGCCTGGGAGTCATTTTGGACTCACAGCTGTCCATGGAGGCACAGGTCAATTCTGTGTCTACCGGCTCCATCTGGTATGTAGGCTGAGACCCTCCCTGCCCGCAGACTGTTTTGCCAGAATGGTGCATGCTCCGGTTATCTCCCGCTTGGACTACTGCAATGGGCTCTACGTGGGGCTACCTTTGAAGGTCACCCGGAAACTACAAGTAATCCAGAATGCGGCAGCTAGACTGGTGACTGGGAGCGGCCGCCAAGACCATATAACACCAGTCCTGAAAGATCTGCATTGGCTCCCAGTACGTTTCTGAGCACAATTCAAAGTGTTGGTGCTGACCTTTAAAGCCCTAAATGGCCTCGGTCCAGTGTACCTGAAGGAGTGTCTCCACCCCCATCGTTCTGCCCGGACACTGAGGTCTAGCTCCGAGGGCCTTCTGGCGGTTCCCTCACTGCAAGAAGTGAGGTTACAGGGAACCAGGCAGAGGGCCTTCTCGGTGGTGGCCCCTGCCCTGTGGAACGCCCTCCCAACAGATGTCAAAGAGATAAACATTTACCTGACATTTAGAAGACATCTGAAGTTGAAGTTTTTAATGTGTGACATTTTAATGTATTTTTAATCTTTGTTGGAAGCCGCCTAGAGCAGCTGGGGAAACTCAGCCAGATGGGCGGGGTACAAATAAAAAATTATTATTATTATTATTATTATTATTATTATTATTATTATTATTATTATTATTAACCATGGTTAAGGGAAATGTCGCAGAGCTACACAGAGCCACAACGCCATTCTCAATTCCAAAGCCATCAAAAACAAGAACGAAAATAATGATTCCAGACTAGAACAACTGGAATCCCAAATATCGTTTCCAGGCAGTTAACTGCAAAGGGGGGAAACTGCAAGATCCATCGGACCCAAGAGGGCTTCCATTTTGCTTAACCCATTGCGATTTCAACAGCTCTGTTTGGAAGCTTGAAGCATGGGAGATGGAAAGCCGTTCCAAATGTCTAGAGAGACCGTTATTTGCTCACGGTCGTCAGGCCTCGGCTTCTCCCCGTTTTGCGGCAATTACGGAGACGGTGTGCAAATAAAGCTACAAAAAATATTCTAATTTCCAGCACGGCTCTGGATGGTTTAAGGGCCCCCTCACTTCGCCAAGAAGGCACCAAGCCAGAGACTTAATAATTGAAGAATTCAAAACAGCCGCATAAGCAACTCTCTAAAAATCTTGCATGTAAGAAGAGAGGAAGGGGTGGAGTGGGAGAAATGGCCCTGTCAGAGAAACAAAGGGAAGGCAAAAGCTCTAAAGGATCATCGCTTGGGAACTTCTAAATAGGACATCAAACTGCCAGGGGAGAGAAATTTGGTAGAGAGGTGGGCATGCAATGCAGCGATCCTTTAAAATTAAAGGAAGTTCTAGTCACACAGCCAAGACAAAGAGCTTTTGGGTGAGCAGCAAGGATATAATGGGTGAAAATTGTAACTTTTCCTTCTTTTCAAGCATGAACAGCACAGGCCTCTCTGGGTCACAGCCAGTGCCGGATTTACGTATAAGCTAAACAAGCCATAGCTTAGGGCCCCACTTTCTTGGGGGGCCCCCAAAAAATGTAAAAGTAAAAAAAAACACCTGGATGTACATTTCCAAAATATAAGATAAAGAACAAATAAAATAAAACCTATATACAGCAACCATGTTTTGTGTTGTGTAGTCTCCTATGATGTAAGTCATGGGCCCTGCCTGCTAGCCTGCTCCCTCAAATATCCCTGGTTTGCTCCTTTCTATATATAGGGTGCCTACATTCTGCATGGACTGGTCGCATGGCAACATGTGCAAATGGCTTCAGATACCTATTAGGTCCTTAAATGATCATATAGCACATATTCACCACAAAAAACGGGGACAATTTGTTGTTGACAAAGGACAGCTGGACATATAAAGGGCCCCATGACCTTCAGCAGCTTAGGGCCTCATCAAACCTAAATCCAGCCATGGTCACAGGTCCAAACCCCATGAAAGAAAGGACAGGAGGAAAACTGTTCTGGATAAAATTTAGAAGGCTGGCTATTGCGGAAGCCAGCCAGGAAAGGGTTGAGAGAGACAGGCCTTTTAAACTGTCAGCTCTTCAAAGTCATTTTGTGTTGGGCTCCATGATCACTGCAGATGGTGACAGCAGTCATGAAATTAAAAGACGCCTGCTTCTGGGGAGAAAAGCAATGACAAACCTAGACAGCATCTTAAAAAGCAGAGACATCACCTTGCCAACAAAGGTCCGCATAGTTAAAGCCATGGTTTTCCCAGTAGTGATGTATGGAAGTGAAAGCTGGACCATAAAGAAGGCTGATCGCCGAAGAATGGGTGCTTTTGAATTCTGGTGCTGGAGGAGACTCTTGAGACTCCCATGGACTGCAAGAAGATCAAACCTATCCGTTCTGAAGGAAATCAGCCCTGAGTGCTCACTGGAAGGACAGATCCTGAAGCTGAGGCTCCAATACTTTGGCCACCTCATGAGAAGAGAAGACTCCCTGGAAAAGACCCTGATGTTGGGAAAGATGGAGGGCACAAGGAGAAGAGGACGACAGAGGACGAGATGGTTGGACAGTGTTCTCGAAGCTGCCAGCATGAGTTTGACCAAACTGCGGGAAGCAGGAGTGCCTGGCGTGCTCTGGTCCAGGGGGTCACAAAGAGTTGGATACGACTAAACGACTCAACAACAACAGCAATTAAACTACAAAGAGTAAAAATAAAAAATTCCTTCCAGTAGCACCTTAAAGACCAACTAAGTTTGTTATTGGTATGAGCTTTCGTGTGCATGCACACTTCTTCAGATACACAGTGTGCATGCACACGAAAGCTCATACCAAGAACTAACTTAGTTGGTCTTTAAGGTGCTACTGGAAGGAATTTTTTTATTTTGACTATGGCAGACCAACACGGCTACCTATCTGTAACTGGTACCAAGAGTAAGAAACTCTTTGCTTGTCTACTGGCCAGCGATAGTCTAACATCTGTCATCTATGGTCTCTAGGTTAGACTACTGCAATGTGTTATAGGTGGGGCTGCCTTCAAAGGTGGTTCGGAAACTGCAGCTGGTGGAGAATTCAGCGGCCAGATTGCTGAGTAACACCAGTTTTGGCACAGGCGTTCTGGCTGCTTCTGGGCCCAATACAAACAGCAGGTTTTTACCTAGAAAGCCTTATGCAGCTCAGGACCACAATATTTCAAGGACACCCTTGCCCCCCTTGAACCAACCTGGACCCCATGCCCTTCATCGGAGTCCCTCCCCCGTGCCCCCTTCTGAGGGAGGAACGGAAGGTGGCAACATGAGAAAGGGTCTTCTCAGTGGTGGCTCCCCATTTATGGACTGCTTGTCTCCAGGACAGCCAGGGGCGGGGTTTGGGTTTGTTCTTTTATGTACAGTGGTCCCTTGGTTCTCAAACGCCTTGGTACACAAACATCTTGGAACCCAGACACTGCAAACCCAGAAGTAAGTGTTCCGGTTTGCAAACTTTTTTCGGAAGCTGAACACACTCCATTTTGAGTGTTACACTTCCGATTTGAGTGTTGTGCTGAGGTCTGTCTGTTTATGCTATTCATTTGGCGTTTTTGTTTCTGTGGCTCTTTTTGTTTTGCTTTTGTGACTGTGTGGAACCCAGTTCAGCTACTGATTGATTGACTGATTGATTATGTTACTGCAGTACAGTGGTTACATACTGTCAGGGGTTCAGGAGCAGAGGCGAGGGCAAGGGAGGAAACAGAGAGCGAGGGGGAGGAGGCAGAAGAAAGGATGAGTGATGACGACGATCCGAGATCTCCGAGTCTTTCCAGTGAATCAGAAGATTCACAAAAAGGAGCACCAGTGGCCAGGGCAAGGGGGGAGACTAGGGGGACACCCCAGGAAGAAAGAGCCAGAGGGGACTCAGAGGGGAGCAGTTGGAGATCGGGACCAACGTCACCGCCAGAGAGTAGGAAAGAGGAAGAGCGCCAGGGAGCAAGCGCTGGCAGCTCGCAACAGGAGGGAGGGCACGAGTCAGGAGTGGCCACACCTTCATCGGGGAGCGAAGTGACGGTTAGACGGAAAGTGGAAGGTTGGGCGCGCGCGCCAAGTTCAAATGCACAGGAAGGTGGCGCAGTAGGCAGCCCGGAAAGGGAGCCAGGTCCTAAAGCCCGGCGCAAGGAGACAGGAGAGTCAGGGGGGTCAGCGTCAGAAGAATCCCGGAAGGAAGAGACCCAGGGGGGCAGAGGGACCCAGAGGAGAACTGTCAGGCGGAAAAGGTGGAGCAGGGCTAGGATATTAAGTTGGTGCGCAAGGGGCGGAGACTCAGACGGAGCTTCGCCGATCTAAGCATAAGACGTAGGGTTGCACGCAGCAGCTCGAGAATGGAGACTGTAACTCAATAAAGACTTTTATTTAACGATCGCTGGCTAGCGTGATCCTCTGTGAGCTAGGATCTGGAAGTAACCCTGACAGTAAGCTCCGTCTCTTCAAATTGTGGGCATCCACGGCCTCGCGGAGAGGAGGGAAAGCGGGTGCCTACAAGAGAGCTCACGAACGGCAGACAATATGACGGCCGAACAGCAAATAACGGAACTCAGAGAAGCAGTTTCACGACTGAATGCCGAGGCGCTGGCGTCCAGGAAGAGAGAGGAGGAAGCAGCTGCCGCCTACAGGGATCTCCAGGTCAGGTTGGACGTGCTTACGAAGCAAGGGCAACAGACACCCAAATCAGAGGGGATTGGGTTGGGGAGACGCACAGGCGGTCTGGTCTCGCACTTCGATGGGAATTTGCAACAGTACCCCAACTTTAGAGCAGACATAATGTGTGCACTGCAACTACTGCACAAAGACTTTAGAGATGAACAAGAGAAAGTGGGGTTCATCATGTCCCATTTGCATGGAGACGCAAAAGCATGGCTGCGCAATTTGTGGAGAGATAAGGATCCTGCGCTCCAAAATGCGGACGCCTTTATTAAAGCGATGGATGGCTGTTTTTTATCAAGCATTGACGTGGATCTTGCCCGAAAGGAGGTGCATGGACTAAGGCAAGGGAGGGCCAGCGTAAGGCAGTATCATGCCCGCTTTTTCGCTTTGGTCAGTGCCCTGGAATGGGACAGAGATTCGGCTCCTGTCAGAGACCTTTTTTGGGAGGGCTTGCACAACTCGGTTAAAGATGAGATTGCGAGGGGGGAGAGACCCCGGACCACGCAGGAGATCGTTCAGAGGGCGCTGGCGGTGGGGGTGCGGCTGGAAGAACGTCCGTGGAGCAGGGACGAAGGGCGCAGCGGGCGCGAACCAGCCAGGGGCTCCTCCTTCCTTCCCAGAGAAGCAGCGCGTGCGCAATCCACGCCTCCAACAGGGGGAGGGGTGGAACCGATGGAGGTTGGGAGTGCAAGGGCTCAGTCAGCAGCCAGAGCCCTAGCACCGGCAGCAGTGAAAGCGAAGCCTCCTAGAGGGAACAGGAAGTGTTATATCTGCGAGGATCCAGGGCATATGGCGAAAGAGTGTCCCCGGAGGCTCCACAAGCACACTGCAGCCTCAGCAATGGTGACTGCAGCAACGCAGCACGGAGAACCACAGCAGGGAAACGACGATGTCTGGCTGGAGGAAGAGGCACTGGGGCCCAGCCAGACGTGTCAGTGAAGCAGTCCCCAGAGATTTTACCGCCCATGGACCCCCTCCCGCCCAAGCCAGTAGTGAGGCTCACCGCATCGCTCCAGCTACCCAATGGAATCACCATGGACGTGCCAATCACCGTCGACTCGGGAAGCAATGCAGACTTCATAGGGCAGGACTTTGTCGACCGGCACGCTATACAGTTGCTGCCTGCCGCGCTGCCACTGCAGGTTGTCACGGTGGATGGCAGGGAGCTGTTAGGGGGGCAAGTGGTGAAGCAGACGCCACCTATGGTGCTGCGGCTTGGAAATCACAGGGAAATCATCAGCTTCAACGTCACTCAACTGTCGGACACGCCTATTGTATTGGGCATGAGTTGGCTGGACAAGCACAGCCCGACGCTGGCTTGGTACCAGAGGCAGCTGACCTTCGGCTCTTCCTTTTGTGCTGAACACTGCATCATGCCCCGGCAGGAAGGGGAGCAAGAGGAGTCACAGCTGCTGCTAGGCACGCTGCAAGCGATTCCCCACAAGTACGCAGAATTTTTGGAGGTTTTCTGCGAGAAGGAGGCAGACAAGCTACCCCCCCCACAGACCATATGACTGCAAGATTGACCTGCTGCCGGGGGCGGCGCTGCCCAAAGGGAAGCTGTATTCCATGTCTGAAGACGAACTGCAGGAACTCAAAGAGTTCATAGATCATAATTTGAAGCGCGGTTTCATCCGAGAGTCCCAGGCAGCGGGGGGCAGTCCTGTATTCTTTGTGAAGAAGCGAGACACGCCCCAAAAAAGACTCGTAGTGGACTACCGCATTTTGAACAGTGTCACCAAGCCATCGGACTTCCCCATGCCCCGAATCGACGACCTCCTCGCAAAAGTACGCAAGGGCAGCGTGTTCACCAAGTTGGACCTGCGAGGGGCGTACAACCTCATTCGCATGCGGGAAGGAGATGAGTGGAAGACAGCCATGTTCACGCCCCTGGGCACCTACGAATATAGAGTTATGCCTTTTGGATTGCAAAATGGCTCCCACGTTTTTCAAGCTTTCATGCATCACGTGTTGGCGGGGCTCCTCTACAAGACGTGCGTCTGTTTCTTGGATGACATCCTGATCTTTTCGGAATCGCAGCAGGAGCATGACAGACACGTCAGGGAAGTGCTGAGCAGGCTCCAGCAACATAGGCTTTACGCCAAGCTGGAGAAGTGCCAATTCGACGTGACGGAGGTGGATTTCCTGGGCTACAAGTTGTCTGACAAGGGGCTCGCCATGGACAGCGCCAAGGTTCGAGCGGTGTTGGATTGGAAAAGCCCACGCAACCGGAAGGAGGTCCAACGGTTTGTCGGCTTCGCGAACTTCTATCGCAAGTTCATCAAAGGCTTCGCTATGCAGACAGCGGCCATCACGGACACGCTCAGTTCCAAGAAAAAGAAGTTCATCTGGACAGCGCAGGCGGAGCAGTCCTTTCAGGCACTCAAGCGTCTTTTCGCGTCGGAGGAACAGCTGCTTCATGTCGACCCCAGCAGGCCGATGAGAGTTGAAACAGACGCCTCGGACAGGGCCGTCGGAGCAGTCCTGCTGCAGAAGGACCCGCAGGGGGTTTGGAGGCCCGGAGCGTTTTACTCCAGGAAGCTCAGCAAGTCCGAACAGAACTACACCATCTGGGACAGGGAGTTGCTGGCTATTCATGCAGCGTTCAAAGCATGGAGGCACTTCCTGATTGGAGCCAAGCACACGTTGCAGGTCTGCACGGACCACAAGAATCTGGAGCACTGGCGCACGGCACAGTTCCTGAACCAGAGGCAGATACGTTGGGCTGAGTTCTTTGCGAACTTCGACTTCCAAATAGAGTATGTCCCGGGGGACACCAACATCATGGCGGACGCGCTCTCCCGTAAGCCACAGTATCTGGAGGACGCCACGCCAGCGGCCGCCATGCACATCTTCGCACCAACAGTGTGGGCGTGCGCTGCGGCGACAGTGGACCTGGAGGCGGTGCGACGAGCGTTGCAGAATGACTCCTTCGCGCAAGCAAAGATGGCAGAGATGCAAAGGGGCACGGCAGCGACCGACGGGTTCCAGCTGAGAGATGGATTGCTCATCCGCAAAGGGGCCATCTACGTGCCGGGAGACGAACTTCGCGCCAAGGTACTGCATCAGCTGCACGACGCGCCCACTGCCGGGCACTTTGGCAAGGAGAAGACGGTGGAATTAGTCGCCAGGGATTTCTGGTGGCCCGGAATGAGAGGGGAGGTCGCGGACTACGTGGCGAGGTGCGACACCTGCCAGAGGGCCAAACCAGTGCACAGACCGCCGGCCGGACTGTTGGAACCGCTGCAAACTCCGGTCGAGCCATGGGAGACAGTCGCCCTGGACTTCGTCACGGATCTGCCCAGCTCGAGGGGCAAGACGGCCGTGCTGGTGGTGGTGGACTTGTTCTCCAAGATGGCACATTTCATCCCGTGTGCGAAGGTGGCCACGGCGGAACAAACCGCCAAACTGTTCATAGACCACGTGTTCAAGGTTCACGGTCTGCCACGGTCTATTCTGTCCGACCGCGGGCGGCAGTTCATCTCGAATTTCTGGCAGAAGCTGATGGGCTTCCTAAACGTCAAGATCAACCTGGCGTCGGCGAGACACCCGCAGACCAACGGGCAAGCGGAGCGGGTCAATGCCATCATGCAGCAGTACCTGAGATGCTATGCGAATCAACAGCCTGCGACGTGGGTGGATTACCTGCCGCTCGCCGAGTTCGCCTACAACAACACGAAGCACGTGTCCACGGGGGTCACGCCGTTCTTCGCCAACAACGGGAGGCACCCCAGAACCTTCCCGGGACTGGAAAGACTGGTGGAGGGGGAGCCGCAGACAGCAGATGCGTTCGCGTCGGAGTTGCAGGAGGTCCACGATCAGCTGCGGCGGCACCTGGAGTTGGCCAAACACGCATACAAGGTGCAGGCAGACAAACACAGAAGGGTTGGCGAAGAGATCCATGTGGGAAACTGGGTCTGGTTAGCAGCCCACGCAGTGCCGGCCAGGTCGTTGGCCAAGAAGAAACTAGGGCATAAGCAACTGGGGCCCTACCAAGTCGAAGAGCAGGTCAACACGGTGGCCTTCAGGCTGGCGCTTCCGGAGGGTTCCAGAATGCATCCGGTGTTCCACAGATCGGTGCTCACTCCCTACAAGGCACCGCACAGGTTTCAGGAACCCGGAACGGCGCCGAGTCCGCTCCGAGAGGGAACCAGGCAACGGGGAGTGGCACAGGAGGTACGCCTCAACGAAGTCACGGAGATTTTGGACTCCAGATGGGGGGAAGAGGGGGTAGAATACCTTCTCGCTAAGGAGGGCACCCCGGCCAGTGCCAACAGCTGGGTGCCGGGCTACGCTTTAGATGAACCTCTGCTCAAGGAAGAGTTTCATGCCCTCTTCCCCCATAGGCCAATGCCAGCGGACTTTTTCGACGACTGGCTTTTCACGCCCACGCTTTCAGCCAGCACGTTCCGGGGGTTCGACTCGGATGAGGAACCGGCACGAGACGCCCGTTCCCCGGAGGGGTCGCCCTCGGGATCTGCTTCAGAACCCTCGTATTGGTGGGATGATCGACCAGAGGAGCAGTGGCGCAGGAAGTGGCTGGAGGGTCCAGGACGAGCAACGCCTCCAGAAGGAAGCGAGGGAGAGACGGACATGGACGTTTTCGGGGACGACCAGGGTCTCGAGCACGGCGGCACAGAGATGGAAGCAGAGGTGACCGTTGTCGACGAGAGCAGGGAGGAAGAACCGGAAGACTTCGGATGGAGGCCCGCCACGGGAAGCGAACTGTACCCGACATTCGTCCCCTTGACACTGCAGCACCCAGTTCCCGCACCGGAAGGAGGGGAGGGGGGAAGAGGGGGCTTCGAGGGGGGGATGGATGTCAGGGGTTCAGGAGCAGAGGCGAGGGCAAGGGAGGAAACAGAGAGCGAGGGGGAGGAGGCAGAAGAAAGGATGAGTGATGACGACGACCCGAGATCTCCGAGTCTTTCCAGTGAATCAGAAGATTCACAAAAAGGAGCACCAGTGGCCAGGGCAAGGGGGGAGACTAGGGGGACACCCCAGGAAGAAAGAGCCAGAGGGGACTCAGAGGGGAGCAGTTGGAGATCGGGACCAACGTCACCGCCAGAGAGTAGGAAAGAGGAAGAGCGCCAGGGAGCAAGCGCTGGCAGCTCGCAACAGGAGGGAGGGCACGAGTCAGGAGTGGCCACACCTTCATCGGGGAGCGAAGTGACGGTTAGACGGAAAGTGGAAGGTTGGGCGCGCGCGCCAAGTTCAAATGCACAGGAAGGTGGCGCAGTAGGCAGCCCGGAAAGGGAGCCAGGTCCTAAAGCCCGGCGCAAGGAGACAGGAGAGTCAGGGGGGTCAGCGTCAGAAGAATCCCGGAAGGAAGAGACCCAGGGGGGCAGAGGGACCCAGAGGAGAACTGTCAGGCGGAAAAGGTGGAGCAGGGCTAGGATATTAAGTTGGTGCGCAAGGGGCGGAGACTCAGACGGAGCTTCGCCGATCTAAGCATAAGACGTAGGGTTGCACGCAGCAGCTCGAGAATGGAGACTGTAACTCAATAAAGACTTTTATTTAACGATCGCTGGCTAGCGTGATCCTCTGTGAGCTAGGATCTGGAAGTAACCCTGACACATACGCTTCAGGTTACGTACGCTTCAGGTTACAGACTACGCTAACCCAGAAATAGTGCTTCAACTTAAGAACTTTGCTTCAGGATGAGAACAGAAATCATGCTCCGGCGGCGCAGCAGCAGTGGGAGGCCCCATTAGCTAAAGTGGTGCTTCAGGTTAAGAACAGTTTCAGGTTAAGAACGGACCTCTGGTACATTGTTTATTGCTTTCATTTTATGGATCAATGGTCTCATAAGATAGTAAAATTCACGTTAAATTGCTGTTTTAGGGGTTGTTTTTAAAAGTCTGGAACGGATTAATCCATTTTGCATTCCCTTCTATGGGATAGGGCACCTTGGTTTTGGAACGCTTTGGTTTTGGAATGGACCTCCGGAATGGATTAAGTTTGAGAACCAAGGTACCACTGTACATGACTGTTATTTTAGGTTGATTTTATTCCTGCTTTTATGTTTGTTTATCACCTTTGCTTTTATAAATTGCTTCGAGTTCAATTTTTTTTGGGGGGGGGGAGATGACTAATAACGACAATGATTTTATTACCTGCCCTTCACCTGCAGGTTACAGAGCAAGTCAAAATTCAGAATGAAAAGCAGTTAAAACAGATTGCAGCGCCAGAAATAGGGTGGGACATGCAAACACACCTAGCTTTCAAAGCCCAGGGTAACACTGCAAATACCCCCCTTCCCAGACACCTGCCAGTATAGTAATAATAATAATAATAATTTATTATTTATACCCCGCCCATCTGGCTGGGTTTCCCCAGCCACTCTGGGCGGCTTCCAAAAGAATATTAAAATACTGTGATACATCAAACATTAAAAGCTTCCCTAAACAGGGCTGCCTTCAGATGTCTTCTAAAAGCCTGGTAGTTGTTGTTCTCTTTGACATCTGGTGGGAGGGCGTTCCACAGGGCGGGTGCCACTACTGACAAGGCCCTCTGCCTGGTTCCCTGTAACTTGGCTTCTCGCAGTGAGGGAACCGCCAGAAGGCCCTCGGTGCTGGACCTCAGTGTCCGGGCAGAACGATGGGGGTGGAGACGCTCCTTCAGGTATACTGGGCCAAGGCCGTTTAGGGCTTTAAAGGTCAGCACCAACACTTTGAATTGTGCTCGGAAACGTACTGGGAGCCAATGTAGGTCTTTCAAGACCGGTGTTATGTGGTCCTGGCGGCCGCTCCCAGTCACCAGTCTAGCTGCCGCATTCTGGATTAGTTGTAGTTTCCGGGTCACCTTCAAAGGTAGCCCCACGTAAAGCGCATTACAGTAATCCAAGCGGGAGATAACCAGAGCATGCACCACTCTGGCGAGACAGTCCGCGGGCAGATAGGGTCTCAGCCTACGTACCAGATGGAGCTGGTAAACAGCTGCCCTGGACACGGATTTAACCTGTGCCTCCATGGACAGCTGTGAGTCCAAAATGACTCCCAGGCTGCGCACCTGCTCCTTCAGGGGCACAGTTACCCCATTCAGGACCAGGGAATCCTCCACACCCGTCCGCCCCCTGTCCCCCAAAAACAGTACTTCTGTCTTGTCAGGATTCAACCTCAACCTGTTAGCCGCCATCCATCCTCCAACCGCCTCCAGACACTCACACAGGACCTTCACCACCTTCACTCGTTCTGATTTGAAAGAGAGGTAGAGCTGGGTATCATCCGCATACACCTTGCTCTAGACAGTTGGGCCTGGGGGGGGTAATGCCCCCCATGCACCAAGACAGTGCTTGAGCAAGGTCCACTTCGCCCAGGTCTCAGAAAGGGGGAGGGAAAGGTTGGGGGGCACACACTTGCGACAGGCCCCCGGGGAACAGCGAGAAAGAGGCAGCCTTGAGACAGCTCACTCATGTTTATGAGACGTGAAATATAATGAAATGAAAAAGGTATTTAAATATACCTTCCTGAAGAAACCAGAGGCCTTTCTCTTGGGCATTGTCGGCCAACTGGTGCTAAAGAAGGATAGAACTTTCTTTATGTATGCTACAACAGCAGCAAGAATACTTATTGCAAAGTACTGGAAGACACAAGATTTACCCACTCTGGAAGAATGGCAGATGAAGGTGATGAACTATATGGAATTGGCAGAAATGACTGGCAAAATCCGAGACCAGGGAGAAGAAACGGTGGAGGAAGATTGGAAGAAATTTAAAGACTATCTGCAGAAATACTGTAAAATTAATGAATGTTAAAATGATGTTGGACTGAAAAGAAGTGGTTTTGGTAATAAGGTTAATAAGAATAGGTAAATATAGATAGTTATACGGAAGAAAATGTATAGTTATAATAGGTTAAGTATAGAGCAAAGTTAAATGAAAGAGGGTAAGGATTTGCTGAAAAGACTTGGAAAATGGGAATACAAAAGGGGAGGTGTGAGGAGGTCAAGGAAAGAAGCAAATGAGATCAAAGATGCTGAAAAATGGATTTACTGTATTCTTTTTTTAAAATATCTCCCCCCCCTTTTTCTATTTCTTTTTTCCCTTCTTTCTAGGTTGTCTTTTTGTCAACTTTCTTGTTAGCTTGTGTTTGTTAGTTTTTGTTAGTTTTTTCTTTATGTGTAATTTTTTGTATAATCTCAATAAATATTCTTTAAAAAAAGAAAGAGACGGCTCACTCACATTTATGATGATGTTGAGGGAATGGTCGTTGGGGAGGAAAACACACACGCTGCGTCGGTCCTGCATGACTCTGTTATTGTGGAAGTTCAATTTGTTCATCGTGTTCCGGGCCTTCCCCGTGGATGTCTGAGCGAGCCGCTTGGAGACTGCGCGGGAACCTCGGGGTCACGGCACTGGGAGACCAGCAGCTCCACCTCCTCCTGCTCACCTGCGGCCCATCTGAGCATCTCTTCCCACGGGTACCATCACTGGAAAGGATGAGAAGCACACGCAACGTCAGATGCTGTTGGCCGCGAGAAGATGGGAGAAGAACTTCGCCATGGCCTACCCCCAGTGTTGGACTACAACTCCCATCATCCCTGACCTCGTCCAACCACAGCTGAGAAACACTGCACCCAAGCCAATAATTACGATTATTATTGTTTTAATCCCACCTTTAAAAGAAAAATATAGAACGCAGGAGGTGGCCTGCAACTAGGAATGGGAAGCCCTCTCGATTTCTGTTTCCCATTTCCCCAATCTTTAAGTTTGGTTCTCCACATTTACATATACGTTTGAGATTCTCTGTTTCTTTTAAAATCCTCATGAAAATTCTTCAGCATTTCAACGTGACTGGTCGGAGGTTCGAATCCCGGCAACTGGGTGAACTCCCATTGCTCGGTCCCTGCTCCCGCCAACCTAGCAGTTCGAAAGCACGTCAAAGTGCAAGTAGATAAATAGGCACCGCTCTGGCGGGAAGGTAAACGGCATTTCCGTGCGCTGCTCTGGTTTGCCAGAAGCGGCTTAGTCATTCTGGCCACATGACCTGGAAGCTGAACGCCGGCTCCCTCGGCCAATAAAGCGAGATGAGCGCCACAACCCCAGAGTTGGCCATGACTGGACCTACTGGTCAGGGGTCCCTTTGCCTTTACCTATCTCGCAATAGACCCACTTTTGCAAAGCACACTATCCCTAATATTGTCCCTATTATTACTTATTACCTGCCCCTTGCCCTAAGGTACCAGGGAATATTACAAGACTAAAAACGCAACATTAAAAGCAGCCTGAAACAACTTACAGTCGCAAAAATAAGGTGTATCCTAAAAACATAGCCCTTCGTGTGCCAAACATTTGCCCCTGCTGAAATCTGTTTTTGATATATTCACCGTACAGTGGTACCTCGGGTTACATATGCTTCAGGTTACATACGCTTCAGGTTACAGACTCCGCTAACCCAGAAATAGTGCTTCAGGTTAAGAACTTTGCTTCAGGATAAGAACAGAAATCGGGCTCTGGTGGCGCGGCGGCAGCGGGAGGCCCCATTAGCTAAAGTGGTGCTTCAGGTTAAGAACATTTTCAGGTTAAGAATGGACCTCCGGAACGAATTAAGTACTTAACCCGAGGTACCACTGTACAGTTCTTTCAGGTGAGGAAAAAACAAGGAAGCGCGTTTTCAATGTTATAGTCGTCAATGTGAGCATTTTTTCAAAGGAACCTTTTAACCCATTCTACGCATTCCTCTCATCATTACTTGTCTGGAGGGCTTAGGAGCAAAATGCGCCAACGTGTGAATTTTGAAAGATGGCTGTGTGTTTGGTTCATGTATCATCTCAGAAAGTGTGAATGGGGCAGAATTGGCTTCAGAGGAGAACAGGAACGAATTTCTGCCCCTGTCCTGACTCGCCACCGTTTTCTCTTCTAGTGGTGGAGGAGTCGAGAACGACAAAAATTCCCTCAACTCAGGCACACCGTCACCCAGAAGAAGGCGGCCTTCGCGCCAGAGGATGGAACGAAGTTGTTACTTGCGTAAAATGTTTCTGAACTGCGATTCAGCCGAGGATTCCAGGCTGCCGGACGAAAGTACAAGAACAGTTCCGGCTGCACGCAAATGCAACGGATGAGATCATTCCCTCTCTTTGGCACACAAACACACACACAAAAGTGTGAACGAAAAGCAGGCTAAAAACAGAGAAGCTAACAGAGAGAAAAAAGTGGCTGCAACTATTAGTCTAAAATGCCCAGGGCAACAAGGAATAATAATAATAATAATAATAATATTCAGGCAGGAGTTCCCCTGCCCCTCCTTACCTGGAAATGACAAGTACCAAACAAGTACCTCGTATTTATGGGACCGCCTCTCCTGGTCTGCCCCACAGAGGACCTTAAGGTCCATGAATAACCATAGTTTAGAGGTCCCGGGCCCTAAGGAAGTCAGACTATCCTCCACCAGGGCCAGGGCCTTCTCAGTGATGGCTCCGACCTGGTAGAATGCTCTGTACCATGAGACTAGGGCCCTGCAGGATTTAACCTCCTTCCACCGGACTCGTAAGACAGAGCTATTCCGCCTGGCCTTTAATTTGAATTCAGCCTGATCTTTCATTTCCCTTCTGTTCCCTCCCCTTCCCCTTTTATGAAGATCACCCGCTCTGAGACCCCACAGCTAATTCTCCCCTGACCCCCTCGCTGGCCCAGGTAGGACCAATTCAGCCAGCTAGCCCTGGGGATTATCTGACTGATTTTTGATTTTTATTGTTATTCATGTTTTTATACTGCATTTTATGCTGCTTTTATAATTAAGTTTTTTAAAGTGTTGTAAATTTGTTGTTAGCCGCCCTGAGCCCTGTTTTTGAACCAGGAAGGGCAGGGTATAAATAAAAATTTATTATTATTATTATTATTATTATTATTATTATTATTATTATATTTTGCATGGAAAGCAAATGTTGCACCACTGAGCTCTACAGCCCTTCCTCGTTTTTCTTAAAGGCTTAAGCTGTTGCTCCTAGGTTCAAACTACATTCAGCCCGGCTTCCTACTTATTTGCTTAGGGACGGATGTCTTGTACAGAGTTGAACCACTGGTCCATGTAGTTCAGTATTTCCAACACTGACTGGCAGCACCTCTCCAGGGTTTCGGGCAAGCGCTACCTGGAGATGCCAGCGACTGCACCTGAGACTCCACCATCCCTTGAAGGATGCTGCAGCATATTTGCTTTGCTCGGAAAGAGCACATTTCGTCACCTGCGCTCCCATCTCCGCAATCTGGCGCCGCAGTCCATTTGTGTGCCCTCAAAGTTGCTACGAGGCCTTTTTGCCACTGGGTTCCCACCTCTGGAATTTGCAGCAACCCATAGCACTGTTTTAATTATCCTCTCCCCCTCCGCCACCAAAGAAAATGCCGCCACAAACATGAACGAGGGCACCTTTTTATTAAGCGTACATTTCCCAATTGGGTTAGTCAAGCCATCACCTCTTTTTCACTGAACGGAGGGGGCTTTGCATCTTTTTAATCAACTGGAAACTCATCTCCTGAAAGCCTGCAGGGCTTTCTTCCATGTGCATTAAGCAGCTGTCCAAAGGCAAGCTCCCTTCTCATCTCTGAACGTTAAGAGCATAAGCTGAGCCTTCCTGGATCAGGACCATCCAGTCCCAGGATCCTGTTCTCACAGTGGCTGCCCAGGTGCCAGTGGGAAACCAGGGAGCAGGATTCAAACACAAGAGCAACTCTCCCCTCCTGTGGTTAATAATAATAATAATAATAATAATAATAATAATAATAATAATAATAATAATTTATACCCCGCCCATCTGGCTGGGCTTCCCCAGCCACTCTGGGCAGCTTTCAACAAAATATTAAAATACCATAATACATCAAACATTAAAAGCTTCCCTAAACAGGGCTGCCTTCAGATGTCTTCTAAAAGTCTGGTAGTTGTTGTTCTCTTAAACATTTGGTGGGAGGGCGTTCCACAGGGCGGGCGCCACCACTGAGAAGGCCCTCTGCCTGGTTCCCTGTGTCAGGGTTACTTCCAGATCCTAGCTCACAGAGGATCACGCTAGCCAGCGATCGTTAAATAAAAGTCTTTATTGAGTTACAGTCTCCATTCTCGAGCTGCTGCGTGCAACCCTACGTCTTATGCTTAGATCGGCGAAGCTCCGTCTGAGTCTCCGCCCCTTGCGCACCAACTTAATATCCTAGCCCTGCTCCACCTTTTCCGCCTGACAGTTCTCCTCTGGGTCCCTCTGCCCCCCTGGGTCTCTTCCTTCCGGGATTCTTCTGACGCTGACCCCCCTGACTCTCCTGTCTCCTTGCGCCGGGCTTTAGGACCTGGCTCCCTTTCCGGGCTGCCTACTGCGCCACCTTCCTGTGCATTTGAACTTGGCGCGCGCGCCCAGCCTTCCACTTTCCGTCTAACCGTCACTTCGCTCCCCGATGAAGGTGTGGCCACTCCTGACTCGTGCCCTCCCTCCTGTTGCGAGCTGCCAGCGCTTGCTCCCTGGCGCTCTTCCTCTTTCCTACTCTCTGGCGGTGACGTTGGTCCCGATCTCCAACTGCTCCCCTCTGAGTCCCCTCTGGCTCTTTCTTCCTGGGGTGTCCCCCTAGTCTCCCCCCTTGCCCTGGCCACTGGTGCTCCTTTTTGTGAATCTTCTGATTCACTGGAAAGACTCGGAGATCTCGGGTCGTCGTCATCACTCATCCTTTCTTCTGCCTCCTCCCCCTCGCTCTCTGTTTCCTCCCTTGCCCTCGCCTCTGCTCCTGAACCCCTGACATCCATCCCCCCCTCGAAGCCCCCTCTTCCCCCCTCCCCTCCTTCCGGTGCGGGAACTGGGTGCTGCAGTGTCAAGGGTACGAATGTCGGGTACAGTTCGCTTCCCGTGGCGGGCCTCCATCCGAAGTCTTCCGGTTCTTCCTCCCTGCTCTCGTCGACGACGGTCACCTCTGCTTCCATCTCTGTGCCGCCGTGCTCGAGACCCTGGTCGTCCCCGAAAACGTCCATGTCCGTCTCTCCCTCGCTTCCTTCTGGAGGCGTTGCTCGTCCTGGACCCTCCAGCCACTTCCTGCGCCACTGCTCCTCTGGTCGATCATCCCACCAATACGAGGGTTCTGAAGCAGATCCCGAGGGCGACCCCTCCGGGGAACGGGCGTCTCGTGTCGGTTCCTCATCCGAGTCGAACCCCCGGAACGTGCTGGCTGAAAGCGTGGGCGTGAAAAGCCAGTCGTCGAAAAAGTCCGCTGGCATTGGCCTATGGGGGAAGAGGGCATGAAACTCTTCCTTGAGCAGAGGTTCATCTAAAGCGTAGCCCGGCACCCAGCTGTTGGCACTGGCCGGGGTGCCCTCCTTAGCGAGAAGGTATTCTACCCCCTCTTCCCCCCATCTGGAGTCCAAAATCTCCGTGACTTCGTTGAGGCGCACCTCCTGTGCCACTCCCCGTTGCCTGGTTCCCTCTCGGAGCGGACTCGGCGCCGTTCCGGGTTCCTGAAACCTGTGCGGCGCCTTGTAGGGAGTGAGCACCGATCTGTGGAACACCGGATGCATTCTGGAACCCTCCGGAAGCGCCAGCCTGAAGGCCACCGGGTTGACCTGCTCTTCGACTTGGTAGGGCCCCAGTTGCTTATGCCCTAGTTTCTTCTTGGCCAACGACCTGGCCGGCACTGCGTGGGCTGCTAACCAGACCCAGTCTCCCACATGGATCTCTTCGCCAACCCTTCTGTGTTTGTCTGCCTGCACCTTGTATGCGTGTTTGGCCAGCTCCAGGTGCCGCCGCAGCTGATCGTGGACCTCCTGCAACTCCGACGCGAACGCATCTGCTGTCTGCGGCTCCCCCTCCACCAGTCTTTCCAGTCCCGGGAAGGTTCTGGGGTGCCTCCCGTTGTTGGCGAAGAACGGCGTGACCCCCGTGGACACGTGCTTCGTGTTGTTGTAGGCGAACTCGGCGAGCGGCAGGTAATCCACCCACGTCGCAGGCTGTTGATTCGCATAGCATCTCAGGTACTGCTGCATGATGGCATTGACCCGCTCCGCTTGCCCGTTGGTCTGCGGGTGTCTCGCCGACGCCAGGTTGATCTTGACGTTTAGGAAGCCCATCAGCTTCTGCCAGAAATTCGAGATGAACTGCCGCCCGCGGTCGGACAGAATAGACCGTGGCAGACCGTGAACCTTGAACACGTGGTCTATGAACAGTTTGGCGGTTTGTTCCGCCGTGGCCACCTTCGCACACGGGATGAAATGTGCCATCTTGGAGAACAAGTCCACCACCACCAGCACGGCCGTCTTGCCCCTCGAGCTGGGCAGATCCGTGACGAAGTCCAGGGCGACTCTCTCCCATGGCTCGACCGGAGTTTGCAGCGGTTCCAACAGTCCGGCCGGCGGTCTGTGCACTGGTTTGGCCCTCTGGCAGGTGTCGCACCTCGCCACGTAGTCCGCGACCTCCCCTCTCATTCCGGGCCACCAGAAATCCCTGGCGACTAATTCCACCGTCTTCTCCTTGCCAAAGTGCCCGGCAGTGGGCGCGTCGTGCAGCTGATGCAGTACCTTGGCGCGAAGTTCGTCTCCCGGCACGTAGATGGCCCTTTGCGGATGAGCAATCCATCTCTCAGCTGGAACCCGTCGGTCGCTGCCGTGCCCCTTTGCATCTCTGCCATCTTTGCTTGCGCGAAGGAGTCATTCTGCAACGCTCGTCGCACCGCCTCCAGGTCCACTGTCGCCGCAGCGCACGCCCACACTGTTGGTGCGAAGATGTGCATGGCGGCCGCTGGCGTGGCGTCCTCCAGATACTGTGGCTTACGGGAGAGCGCGTCCGCCATGATGTTGGTGTCCCCCGGGACATACTCTATTCGGAAGTCGAAGTTCGCAAAGAACTCAGCCCAACGTATCTGCCTCTGGTTCAGGAACTGTGCCGTGCGCCAGTGCTCCAGATTCTTGTGGTCCGTGCAGACCTGCACCGTGTGCTTGGCTCCAATCAGGAAGTGCCTCGATGCTTTGAACGCTGCATGAATAGCCAGCAACTCCCTGTCCCAGATGGTGTAGTTCTGTTCGGACTTGCTGAGCTTCCTGGAGTAAAACGCTCCGGGCCTCCAAACCCCCTGCGGGTCCTTCTGCAGCAGGACTGCTCCGACGGCCCTGTCCGAGGCGTCTGTTTCAACTCTCATCGGCCTGCTGGGGTCGACATGAAGCAGCTGTTCCTCCGACGCGAAAAGACGCTTGAGTGCCTGAAAGGACTGCTCCGCCTGCGCTGTCCAGATGAACTTCTTTTTCTTGGAACTGAGCGTGTCCGTGATGGCCGCTGTCTGCATAGCGAAGCCTTTGATGAACTTGCGATAGAAGTTCGCGAAGCCGACAAACCGTTGGACCTCCTTCCGGTTGCGTGGGCTTTTCCAATCCAACACCGCTCGAACCTTGGCGCTGTCCATGGCGAGCCCCTTGTCAGACAACTTGTAGCCCAGGAAATCCACCTCCGTCACGTCGAATTGGCACTTCTCCAGCTTGGCGTAAAGCCTATGTTGCTGGAGCCTGCTCAGCACTTCCCTGACGTGTCTGTCATGCTCCTGCTGCGATTCCGAAAAGATCAGGATGTCATCCAAGAAACAGACGCACGTCTTGTAGAGGAGCCCCGCCAACACGTGATGCATGAAAGCTTGAAAAACGTGGGAGCCATTTTGCAATCCAAAAGGCATAACTCTATATTCGTAGGTGCCCAGGGGCGTGAACATGGCTGTCTTCCACTCATCTCCTTCCCGCATGCGAATGAGGTTGTACGCCCCTCGCAGGTCCAACTTGGTGAACACGCTGCCCTTGCGTACTTTTGCGAGGAGGTCGTCGATTCGGGGCATGGGGAAGTCCGATGGCTTGGTGACACTGTTCAAAATGCGGTAGTCCACTACGAGTCTTTTTTGGGGCGTGTCTCGCTTCTTCACAAAGAATACAGGACTGCCCCCCGCTGCCTGGGACTCTCGGATGAAACCGCGCTTCAAATTATGATCTATGAACTCTTTGAGTTCCTGCAGTTCGTCTTCAGACATGGAATACAGCTTCCCTTTGGGCAGCGCCGCCCCCGGCAGCAGGTCAATTTTGCAGTCATATGGTCTGTGGGGGGGTAGCTTGTCTGCCTCCTTCTCGCAGAAAACCTCCAAAAATTCTGCGTACTTGTGGGGAATCGCTTGCAGCGTGCCTAGCAGCAGCTGTGACTCCTCTTGCTCCCCTTCCTGCCGGGGCATGATGCAGTGTTCAGCACAAAAGGAAGAGCCGAAGGTCAGCTGCCTCTGGTACCAAGCCAGCGTCGGGCTGTGCTTGTCCAGCCAACTCATGCCCAATACAATAGGCGTGTCCGACAGTTGAGTGACGTTGAAGCTGATGATTTCCCTGTGATTTCCAAGCCGCAGCACCATAGGTGGCGTCTGCTTCACCACTTGCCCCCCTAACAGCTCCCTGCCATCCACCGTGACAACCTGCAGGGGCAGCGTGGCAGGCAGCAACTGTATAGCGTGCCGGTCGACAAAGTCCTGCCCTATGAAGTCTGCATTGCTTCCCGAGTCGACGGTGATTGGCACGTCCATGGTGATTCCATTGGGTAGCTGGAGCGATGCGGTGAGCCTCACTACTGGCTTGGGCGGGAGGGGGTCCATGGGCGGTAAAATCTCTGGGGACTGCTTCACTGACACGTCTGGCTGGGCCCCAGTGCCTCTTCCTCCAGCCAGACATCGTCGTTTCCCTGCTGTGGTTCTCCGTGCTGCGTTGCTGCAGTCACCATTGCTGAGGCTGCAGTGTGCTTGTGGAGCCTCCGGGGACACTCTTTCGCCATATGCCCTGGATCCTCGCAGATATAACACTTCCTGTTCCCTCTAGGAGGCTTCGCTTTCACTGCTGCCGGTGCTAGGGCTCTGGCTGCTGACTGAGCCCTTGCACTCCCAACCTCCATCGGTTCCACCCCTCCCCCTGTTGGAGGCGTGGATTGCGCACGCGCTGCTTCTCTGGGAAGGAAGGAGGAGCCCCTGGCTGGTTCGCGCCCGCTGCGCCCTTCGTCCCTGCTCCACGGACGTTCTTCCAGCCGCACCCCCACCGCCAGCGCCCTCTGAACGATCTCCTGCGTGGTCCGGGGTCTCTCCCCCCT
This sequence comes from Podarcis vaucheri, assembly GCF_965113315.1. Classification (NCBI taxonomy): domain Eukaryota; kingdom Metazoa; phylum Chordata; class Lepidosauria; order Squamata; family Lacertidae; genus Podarcis; species Podarcis vaucheri. The sequence goes on from NC_138759.1 coordinate 5,191,462, forward strand.
CGCAATCTCATCTTTAACCGAGTTGTGCAAGCCCTCCCAAAAAAGGTCTCTGACAGGAGCCGAATCTCTGTCCCATTCCAGGGCACTGACCAAAGCGAAAAAGCGGGCATGATACTGCCTTACGCTGGCCCTCCCTTGCCTTAGTCCATGCACCTCCTTTCGGGCAAGATCCACGTCAATGCTTGATAAAAAACAGCCATCCATCGCTTTAATAAAGGCGTCCGCATTTTGGAGCGCAGGATCCTTATCTCTCCACAAATTGCGCAGCCATGCTTTTGCGTCTCCATGCAAATGGGACATGATGAACCCCACTTTCTCTTGTTCATCTCTAAAGTCTTTGTGCAGTAGTTGCAGTGCACACATTACGTCTGCTCTAAAGTTGGGGTACTGTTGCAAATTCCCATCGAAGTGAGAGACCAGACCGCCTGTGCGTCTCCCCAACCCAATCCCCTCTGATTTGGGTGTCTGTTGCCCTTGCTTCGTAAGCACGTCCAACCTGACCTGGAGATCCCTGTAGGCGGCAGCTGCTTCCTCCTCTCTCTTCCTGGACGCCAGCGCCTCGGCATTCAGTCGTGAAACTGCTTCTCTGAGTTCCGTTATTTGCTGTTCGGCCGTCATATTGTTTGCCGTTCGTGAGCTCTCTTGTAGGCACCCGCTTTCCCTCCTCTCCGCGAGGCCGTGGATGCCCACAATTTGATGAGACGGAGCTTACTGTCAGGGTTACTTCCAGATCCTAGCTCACAGAGGATCACGCTAGCCAGCGATCGTTAAATAAAAGTCTTTTTTGAGTTACAGTCTCCATTCTCGAGCTGCTGCGTGCACCCCTACGTCTTATGCTTAGATCGGCGAAGCTCCGTCTGAGTCTCCGCCCCTTGCGCACCAACTTAATATCCTAGCCCTGCTCCACCTTTTCCGCCTGACAGTTCTCCTCTGGGTCCCTCTGCCCCCCTGGGTCTCTTCCTTCCGGGATTCTTCTGACGCTGACCCCCCTGACTCTCCTGTCTCCTTGCGCCGGGCTTTAGAACCTGGCTCCCTTTCCGGGCTGCCTACTGCGCCACCTTCCTGTGCATTTGAACTTGGCGCGCGCGCCCAACCTTCCACTTTCCATCTAACCGTCACTTCGCTCCCCGATGAAGGTGTGGCCACTCCTGACTCGTGCCCTCCCTCCTGTTGCGAGCTGCCAGCGCTTGATCCCTGGCGCTCTTCCTCTTTCCTACTCTCTGGCGGTGACGTTGGTCCCGATCTCCAACTGCTCCCCTCTGAGTCCCCTCTGGCTCTTTCTTCCTGGGGTGTCCCCCTAGTCTCCCCCCTTGCCCTGGCCACTGGTGCTCCTTTTTGTGAATCTTCTGATTCACTGGAAAGACTCGGAGATCTCGGGTCGTCGTCATCACTCATCCTTTCTTCTGCCTCCTCCCCCTCGCTCTCTGTTTCCTCCCTTGCCCTCGCCTCTGCTCCTGAACCCCTGACACCCTGTAACTTGGCTTCTCGCAGTGAGGGAACTGCCAGAAGGCCCTTGGCGCTGGACCTCAGTGTCCGGGCAGAACGATGGGGGTGGAGACGCTCCTTCAGGTATACTGGACCAAGGTTGTTTAGGGCTTTAAAGGTCAGCACCAACACTTTGAATTGTGCTTGGAAACGTACTGGGAGCCAGTGTAGGTCTTTCAAGACCGGTGTTATGTGGTCTCGGCGGCCGCCTCTAGTCACCATTCTAGATGCCGCATTCTGGATTAGTTGCAGTTTTCGGGTCACCTTCAAAGGTAGCCCCACATAGAGGGCATTGCAGTAGTCCAAGCGAGAGATAACCAGAGCATGCACCACTCTGGCGAGGCAGTCTGTGGGCAGGAAGGGTCTCATCCTGCGTACCAGATGGAGCTGGTAAACAGCTGTCCTGGACACAGAATTGACCTGCGCCTTCATGGACAGCTGTGAGTCCAAAATGACTCCCAGGCTGCGCACCTGGTCCTTCAGGGGCACAGTTACCCCATTCAGGACCAGGGAGTCCTCCACACCCGCCCGCCCCCTGTCCCCCAAGAACAGTACTTCTGTCTTGTCAGGATTCAACCTCAACCTGTTAGCCACCATCCATCCTCCAACCGCCTTCAGGCACTCACCCAGCACCTTCACCGCCTTCACTGGTTCTGATTTGAAAGAGAGGTAGAGCTGGGTATCATCTGCATATTGATGGACACCCAGCCCAAACCCCCAGTTGCTGGTTTCCAGCAACTGGGATTCAGAAACATTGCTGCCCCGGACCATCGATAGCCCTAAGCTCCTCCATGAATTTGTCCAATCTCCTTTTAAAGCTGTCCTGTGGGAGGGAGTTCCATAGATTAACCACGCACTGTGTGAAAAAATACCGTATTGGCCCGAATATAAGCAGCATCCGAATATAAGCAGCACCTTTAAAGTTTGGGGGGGGGGGAGAGAGAAAAAGACAAGACCCAAATATAAGCCACTTCCTTAAAATTCCACAGGCACTCACACCCGTTCTGTTTTACTGTATTTCTGTTTCAGCAGCGATACCGTAAAAGCCAATTTTTGTAAGGTCGCAAATTTAAGCCACACTTTTAACTTTTCACGGTCGGAATTTGGAAGGGAAAAAAAAGTGCAGCTCATATTCGGGCCAATACGGTATTTTCTTTTATCTGTCGTGTTTCGCACACAGTGCCCTGACGTGGACAAAAATAGTGATTTCCTTAACAGGAAGGCTCTAACCATCTGAAACAGAGAGTGGAGAAGGAACGATGGAGAGAGAGAAAAATACGGGAAAATGCAATTGACCAGTGCATATTTTATTTCATAAAAATTATACACCTCTTGATTGCAAAAAACAAAAGAAAAACCTCAAAGCGGTTTACAAAAGGTAAAACACTAGAATCAAGAAAAAAAATCAGTGCCATACTCTTAAAATAAAAAAATTCCTTCCAGTAGCACCTTAAAGACCAACTAAGTTAGTTCTTGGTATGAGCTTTCGTGTGCATGCACACTTCTTCAGATACACTGAAACAGAAGTTGCCAGATCCTTCTATATACCGGTAGTGAGAAGGTGGGGAGGGGTATTACTCAGAAGGGTGGTGGAAATGGGAGATTGGCAGATAGCTGAGATGAGCCTGTTGACGACTCTTAACGACTGTAATAGGTCTTACAGGAAAAGGCAAGGGGTGAGAAGGTGAGAAATGGCTTAGTCATGTATAATGGGATAAGAATCCAATGTCTCTGTTCAGACCAGGTCTCTCCATGGTTTTAAGTTTGGTAATGAGTTGTAATTCAGCAGCTTCTCTTTCCAGTCTATTTCTGAAATTCCTTTGTAGTAAAACAGCTATTTTAAGCCATTTCTCACCTTTTCACCCCTTGCCTTTTCCTGTAAGACCTATTACAGTCGTTAAGAGTCGTCAACAGGCTCATCTCAGCTATCTGCCAATCTCCCATTCCCACCACCCTTCTGAGTAATACCCTTCCCCACCTTCTCACTATATAGAAGGATCTGGCAACTTCTGTTTCAGTGTATCTGAAGAAGTGTGCATGCACACAAAAGCTCATACCAAGAACTAACTTAGTTGGTCTTTAAGGTGCTACTGGAAGGAATTTTTTTATTTTGACTATGGCAGACCAACACGGCTACCTATCTGTGTACTCTTAAAAGATAGACAAGTTAAATCCTTAAACAGATTAAAATTATCTCAGCTTTCTAAGCATCTGGGTAGGCTTGTCTTAAACTAGGTACTTAGCAGGCAAGGAACTTAAAGTTGGTTGCAGCTGGGAAGAAGGATTAAAGTGGCAAGGCCACAGATAGGTGAGGAAACGTGGATTTTGAGGAGGGGGGCTGAAGATGGGAGAGGGGTTTCTGTGCCGGTAAGGTGTCAATGCGCTTTGTGGCTCAGGCTAGGATTCCAGATTGGCTTTTGTATCATCGCTGTGGCTGTTTTATCCCGGGCTGCCTCGGCCTCGCGGCTGCCTTCTTTGCAAAACTAGGCGAAGGGCTCCATCCGGTGTAAAATTCCAAGGGCTTCGACGCAGGCGCCGTGAAACTGAAGGGTTCTTTGTGCTGAGAAGCCTCAAAACTTCTATAGAGGAGCAAAGCATGCAGAGGCGTGGGTCCAGCAGAACAAAGCGATACAAAAGTGGATCTTGCTGCTTCAGAACTTTTTGCAAAACGCAAGACATTAGGGAGAAATGTCCTAGCTGCTTACTGTGCCAGGTTAGTATTTGCAGGGAAGCACAAAAAACCCGCAACCCACTGCCAGCTTATTTATCGGGGTCGATCCATACTGGTGCCTTATTATACTGGACGCGTAGACCAGCTGTAAATACACTTCCCAGATGGGGAAGAAATTACATGTTCAGTAGCAGATGGGCAAAACCGATTCCTGCAAATTATTTATTTTGCTTGAAAGGATTCCCTCACTGAGAGAAGCCAAGTTACAGGGAACCAGGCAGAGGGCCTTCTCGGTAGTGGCGCCCTCCCTGTGGAACGCCCTCCATATTATTATTATTATTATTATTATTATTATTATTATTATTAATAGTAGTAGTAGTTGTTGTTATTATTATTATTTATTATTTATACCCTGCCCATCTGGCTGAGTCTCCCCCAGCCACTCTGGGCGGCTCCCAATCAAGTATTAAAAACAATACAACAAGAACAGCAACAAGTGGGATGAAAGGGTTAAGTCTGCCTCTCCCCCTTGCCATTTCTCCACTTACTCATTCATTGTGGGATGTAAACACAGGAGCAGTCAATGACAACATTCCTAGAGTGTACATGTTAGAACATGGGGAGGGATGTCTGTCCAGCAAGCAGGTAAACTTCCTGGGGACGGACTTCCTCCGCATGTGACCAGAGGTGGGTGTGGCCTCACCTGTGCAGGTAATGACAAAAGCACAGGGCAGGCAGCCATCTCTCTCTCTCTGCCATCTTCCTTCGATGAGGAAGCATCTAAGGATGCTCTCTTGGCTCCCAGCCAAGAGAGGAGATAAGGACTATCTTGCTACAAGATAGATTCTGAATGTATGTAACCTTTTTAAGCCTGTCTGCCTTCTGGGATCATATTGTGAACAGAACGGGAGTAAACTCTTTGATACTTTTATAAAGACTGTGTCGTGTCTTGTATTTTAAGAGGGAACAAAAGGGGAAATTACCAGAGTAAATATTATAGAGGTTCTAGCGAACCTGTGCACACGTTACTGTTGCGAACTTAAAAGGGGAATGTCTATAAACTCTGCTGATATTTTGGGAACTTGTTAGCACAAGTTGGATAAGGATATAATCCCACAATATATCCTCTTCTGCACCCCAGAACATTCCCACATTCATTACATTTACATCCCCAAAGAGCTGAAGATGCAACAACTTACGGACTCATTGTTAAAACCGTGTCTATGGAAGACAAGCTTACTCAGTTCTAGATTCAGGTAGGTAGCCGTGTTGGTCTGGCACAGTAGAAATACAATAAATCATCATCATCATCATCATAATTTATTATTTATACCCCACCCATCTGGCTGGGATTCCCCAGCCACTCTGGGTGGCTTCCAACAAAATATTAAAATACAATAATCTATTAAACATTAAAAGCTTCCCTAAACAGGGAATATATATATATATATTTTAAATGTCCAGTAGCGCCTTAGGGACCAACTAAGTTTGTCCCTGGTATGAGCTTTCGTGTGCATGCACACTTCTTCAGATATCTTGCACATGAAAGCTCATGCCAAGAACAAACTTAGTTGGTCTCTAAGGTGCTACTGGACAATTTTTAATTTTAAAAAAAATATATCTTACTCGGCTACGAGTGATGGCCAAAGAAGAAGACGACGACATTGTTCTCCCTCTTCCGTTTTATCTCCAGAACATCCCTGTGAGGCGGTTTGGCGAGAGGCAGTGACTGGCCCCAGGCCACCCAAGTGAGCTTTGTGGCCAAAGGGCGTGGGGTGTCTCCCAGGTCCTAGTCCGTCCCTCCAACCATGACATGGTACTGCCTTTTCGCACCTTCCCCAAATCCTTGGCAGAGACCAGGAATTATCAGACACAGGACCCCAAGGAAAAGGCGGCTGCGAACTGAGTCTCAAACCACGGCGGCTGCACAGATTTCATTCCACCCACATTTCTCTCTCATTTCTCTGTGATGACTAGGGCTGGGTGACATATCGAGATATCATCCAAAACCAGTTAGCAGTCCATGTCTTGATATCGGTTTCGCAATTTTGGACCTGGCAATAGAGTGCAAATCATGACTTGTGCGCTCTGCAAAAATCACGATGTGGGGGAAACCGTGAAGCCAGCCAAAACCTCCATCCTTATTTCAGACATCAGGACATATTGGTATATCACGATGTTTAGCTGGTGATATATCACAATGCCGAAAACTAGATATCGCCTAGCCCTAGTGATGACAAACACCAAAGCTGTCAACTCGCCATCAAGCAGCTTGTGTTTTTCTTTCCAGGAGCGTGGAATTCAATCCCGAAACACAGCTTGAGAGGAACTTCTGACTAACACTGCTATGTCTCAGCCAACATCGCTTCATCTGTGTCTCCGTCTATTTTAAGCTCTTCTTGCACCTATAAAGGGCCGGGCAATGCTTTCCCGAAAACTCTCCGTCTCTCGGTGTTTTACAACCCTTTACCTAGGCGCTCCCAAGGCCCAATTTAAAAACTTTCAGCTTTACGGGAAGCAAAACATTTCACCGATCTCTGTTTCGCCATCCACTTAATCACCCAAAAGCTTCTGCTGCTGGCTCAGTCCTCCAGAGAACCCTAAGCCTCGTTGAATACAAGGAAATTCAGGTTTTCTTGCCAGCGTGAGCCCAAGATGTTTGGCCACCTGAGGCAAGCCACAAAATGCCACCTCGCTCCTTGCCACAGAAGGAGGGCTGAGTGAAGATCCACAACAGGAACAAGGAGGGAATGAAGATCTACCTGGAATCTGCTGCCCCTGTGGATTCTGCTGCCCAAGGTGGTTGCCTCCCCTTGCCTCATGGGAGGGCCGGCCCTGTTTCTTGCTCACAAACACACGCAGACATACAGGCTCTCTGAATGTCCTTTGTATAAGCATAATTATTTGTGCTCGGTTGCACACTACCAGCGACACGGGTGGCGCTGTGGGTTAAACCACAGAGCCTAGGACTTGTTGATCAGAAGGTCAGCGGTTCAAATCCCCGCTATGGGGTGAGCTCCCGTTGCTTAGTCCCTGCTCCTGCCAACCTAGCAGTTCGAAAGCACATCAAAGTGCAAATAGAGAAATAGGTACCACTCCGGCGGGAAGGTAAACGGCGTTTCCGTGCACTGCTCTGGTTCTCCAGAAGCGGCTTAGTCGTGCTGGCCACATGACCCGGAAGATGTAGGCCGGCTCCCTTGGCCAATAAAGTGAAATAAGCGCCGCAACCCCAGAGTCGGTCACGACTGGGCCTAATGGTCAGGGGTCCCTTTATCTTTATACAGTCATACCTCAGGTTGAAGTAGCTTCAGGATAAGTATTTTCGGGTTACGCGCTGCGGCGACCCGGAAGTAACAGAGCGCGATACTTCCGGGTTTCGCCGCTCGCGCATGGGCAGACGGTAAAAATGACGTCATGCACATGCGCAGAAGCGGCGGATCGCGACCTGCGCACGCATAGACGCAGGTTGCATTCGCTTCTGGATGCGAACGGGGCTCCGGACTGGATCCCGTTCGCATCCAGAGGTACCACTGTTCTATACATATCAACATATCTACACACCTACCCCACACGGACACCCACCAAGTGACTTGACTTCCGCCGTTCTTGTTACGCTACTTTATTTTTCCAACTAGCTTAAACACATTTCATTATTTCTTTAATCTCTTCTTCTATCTTAACTTTACTCTCACTCTAATCATTTTCTGGATTCACTCGGTTGAAATGAAGTATTTGCCTGGGGTGGGGGGAATCCTAAATATACAAAAGCAGCATCTGTCATACTCACGAGTAGCCCCACTGAAATCCATGGACATGGATAGCTCAAGACTGCAATAGGTCTACACAACCCATTGCACCTAGCGCAGTTTTCAACGTGATATTCATATCAAAATCAAAGCTTTACTTGAACTTTTTTTTTTTTTGGTGGAAAACTCATAAATATTTTAAGATGTCGAAACTCAAAACATTCCCCTTACATTATTTAAATTTTAGGGGGGGGGAATGAAGGCACCAAAAAAAACTGGTAGCATACTAATTTTAGCATGCTTGAACAGCTGCACACATCAATATCTTAGGGGCAGACATCCTAGCTATAGCGAGCTGGGAAAAGAAGCTTTGATTTTAGATTTAGTTAGATTGGATTGGACTGGACTGGATCCACTCCAGTTAGCCAATTCAACTTGTAATTTTCTTGTTCAAATCTGTAGCTAAGTCCCTTAGCGATTTACAATAAAATCAAAATTCACTACCCAAATCTTTTAAATAACTGACTGTGGTTTTATTAGTAACCACCAGTAATTTATCTACCTCTGGTTGATTCTACAGTTTCCATAGCTTGGGGTGTCCAGCAGTCAGCTGTTGCTGGGAAAAGCTGCAATCATAAGGGCTAGCAACTTGGAACATTTTTAAAGCAAGCAGAGTGAAAATTCTCAGGATGCCAGTGTCAATTGTTCAGTATTGGATTACGGGCAACTGGAACCTCTAATTAAAACCGGAGCAAGATGGTTTGAGCATATTCTTCTTCTTTGGCGATCACTTGTAGCAGAGTAAGACTGTCTTCCATAAACACGGTTTTAACAATGAGTCCGTAATAATTCTCGATCCTGGTCCGACTGCACTGGCTACCAACAAGTTTCCAGGCCCAATTCAAAGTGCTGGTTTTGACCTATAAAGCCTTAAACGGCTCAGGACCACAATACCTCAAGGACTGCCTCTTCCCATATGAACCTGCCCGGACCCTGAGATCCTCTTCCAAGGCCCTTATTCGTGTGCCTCCTCCTCTAACGGTCCAGAGGGTGGAAACACGAGAACGGGGCCTTCTCTGCAGTGGCTCCCCGTCTGTGGAATGCTCTCCCCAGGGAAGTTTGCCTGGCGCCTTCATTGTACACCTTTAGGCGCCAGGCAAAAACGTTCTTTTTAACCAGGCCTTTGGTTGATCTGATGGACATCCTATGCCCTTTTAAAATGTGTTTTCTGTGGGGGTTCGTCTGAGTGAACTACAGAATGGAAATAGAATCATCTCACCCACCCTGAGCCAAGACCCCGCCGGACTTACCATCACCTTGGGAGGACATCCAACACCCCTTTAGAATGTGGCTCTTTTGGGGGTTTTCTATTGGGTTATTGTTTTTTTGTTTGATTTTGCATGCTGTGGTCTTGTTTTCCAACTACCCTGAGACCTCCAGGTTTGTGTTCTGCCTCCACAATCAGAAGAAGTGATGCTTCTGAACAGCAGAATATTGCCCTTCTGCAAGACCAGCCAAGGAGGTGAAGGGCAGGAAGGTGTATAAATTGAAATAATAATAATACAGTGGTGCCCCGCAAGACGAATGCCTCGCAAGACGGAAAACTCGCTAGACGAAAGAGTTTTCCGTTTTGGAGGTGCTTCGCAAAACGAATCTCCTATGGGCTTGCTTCGCAAGACGAAAATGTCTTGCGAGTTCCTGCTGGTTTCCCCCCCTCCCCCCTTTTCTAAGCCGCTAAGCCGCTTAACAGCTGATCCGATCAGCAGATAAGCCGCTAAAAGCCGCTAATCCGCCAATGGGCTTGCTTCGCAAGACGAAAAAACCGCTAGACGAAGAGAATCACAGAACGGATTCTTTTCGTCTTGCGAGGCACCACTGTAATAGTAATAATAGTAGTAGTAGTAATAATTATAATAATAACAACAATAATAAATTCACATCTACGGAACTGCCTCTCATGGTCTGCCCCGCAGAGGACTTTTAAGGTCCACAAATGACAACATTTTGGAGGTCCCAAGCCACAAGCTTGTTAGATTGGTCTCAACTAGGGCCAGGGCCTTTTCAGTACTGGCCCCGACCTGGTGAAACGCTCTGTCCCATGAGACCAGGGCCCTGCAGGATTTAACCTCTTTCCGCAGGGCCTTTAAGTCAGACCTACTCCACCTGGCCTTTAATTTGAATTCAGCCTGATCTTTTATTTCCCTTCTCTTCCTTCCCCCTCCCCTTTTATGAAGATCACCCGCTCTGGGATCCCACAGCTAATTCTTCCCTGGCCTCCTCACTGGCCCAAGTAGTACCAATTCAGCCAGCTAGCCCTATCTAATTGATTTTTGATTTTTGAATTTTATTGCCATTCATGTTTTTACACTGCATTTTATGCTGTCTTTATAATTAAGTGTTTTAAATTTGTTGTTAGCCGCACTGAGCCCAGTTTCTGAACCGGGAAGGGCGGGGTATAAATAAAATTTTAGTATTATTATCATTATCATTATTTTCCCTTCCCTCCTCTGCCTCTACGTCAGAGGGATTGGGGATCATGAGAGATGCAGTTTCCCCGAAGGCAGCTGCAGTCGCAGTTAATCTCTCGCAAGCGCTGGGTGGCTCACACATCTCTGTAACGGCACAAGGTTTAGATACGCTACTGTTTTAAGCACAGAGCTGTTTCGCTTGTTATCTGAAGGGAGGCTGCACATTTTGGAACGAACCGTAGAGCAAGAGTTAACCTGTCCTGGTGGGAGCGCAGGAAGCTGCCTTGTATTGAGTCAGACCATTGTCCCATCTAGTCCAATATTTCCTACACTGACTGGCAGTGGATCTCCAATGTTTCAGGCAGGACCCTACCTGGCAATGCCAGGATTTGAACCCAAGTCCTTCTGCCTGCAAAACAGATGTTCTGCCACTGCCCTATAGCCTTTTGTCTTGGGAAAATGCCAGTCCCTGCCCGCAGGAGCTTACAATCCGCATTTTTGGAAGGGTATATGTGACAAAGGGGTGTGGGTGGCACTGTGGGTTAAACCACAGAGCCTAGCACTTGCCAATCAGAAGGTTGGCGGTTCGAATCCCTGAAACGGGTTGAGCTCCCATTGCTCGGTCCCTGCTCCTGCCAACCTAGCAGTTCGAAAGCACCTCAAAGTGCAAGTAGATTAATAGGTACCACTCCGGCGGGAAGGTAAACGATGTTTCCGTGCGCTGCTCTGGTTCGCCAGAAGTGGCTTAGTCATGCTGGCCACATGACCCGGAAGCTGTATGCCGGCTCCCTCGGCCAGTAAAGTGAGATGAGTGCCGCAACCCCAGAGTCGGTCACGACTGAACCTAATCGTCAGGGGTTCCTTTCCTTTACCTTATATGTGACAAATAGTCCGTAGGACTAGAATCCTTGTGGTGAAATAACAACCTGGTGGCGAATAGCCCACTGTGAAGGCTCACTGATGGCCCCCAAAACTGCAACATCTGGAATGGCCCAAAATTTAGTGGGTTGTGTTCAGCATAGCACTAAGGTGAATGTCCCACTGGTGCAAGAATTCCTACTGGTGCAATGTAGTGTTCTCCCCTTTTCCTCCTCCAACATGCCCCCTAAATCTGTTCTGGGGGTTCATCCAACCCTCCGGAGCAGATCTGGGGACAGGTGGGGGGTGGACCTCATTGCACAAGCACTGATCCTTGCACTAGCACACCTATGTATCTGCACACTGCCCATTGTCCATACGCCAACATACATTTATGTGTACTTAGGTAGTGGGCCTGCAGCAAAATGTTGCAGCATGGAGCGCTTCTGTTCAGTATTCTGGTCAGCTGCCCAGGCTCTTATACAGGATAGTCCATTTTATCTCTCAACCCCAAGAACCTCAGAACAGCCAGTCCCTCACAGCCAAAACTACACGAGAGTGTTGTGAGGGTAAAGGGGATTGGACCCTATACACTACCCTCAGCAGTTTGCCACAAAAGAAGATTTTTTTAAAGTCAAAGATCTTGCACTGCAAACTAAATAGGATTTCATGTCATTAGGAAAGGTCTTCAAAATAAGTTCTGCTTAGAGTAGCCTCACTGAAATGAATGAACCTAAGTTTTTTGTTGTTGTTGTTTAGCTGTGTCCGCCTCTTTGTGACCCCCTGGACCAGAGCACACCAGGCACTCCTGTCTTCCACTGCCTCCCGCAGTTTGGTCAAACTCATGCTGGTAGCTTCGAGAACACTGCCCCACCATCTCATCCTCTGTCGTCCCCTTCTCCTTGTGCCCTCCATCTTTCCCAACATCAGGGTCTTTTCCAGGGAGTCTTCTCTTCTCATGAGGTGGCCAAAGTCTTGTAGCCTCAGCTTCAGGATCTGTCCTTCCACCTAAGTTAGTCATGTCCATTAATTGCAAGCGCCCTATTCTGAATAATTCTGAATACAGTGGTGCCCCGCAAGACGAATGCCTCGCAAGACGGAAAACTCGCTAGACAAAAGAGTTTTCCGTTTTGGAGGTGCTTCGCAAAACGAATCTCCTATGGGCTTGCTTCGCAAGACGACAATGTCTTGTGAGTTCCTGCTGGTTTTTTCCCCCCTTCCCCCCTTTTTCTAAGCCGCTAATCCGCTTATCAGCTGATCCGATCAGCAGATAAGCTGCTAAAAGCCTCTAAAAGCCGCTAATAGCGCTAATCCGCTAATCCTTCAATGGGCTTGCTTCGCAAGACGAAAAAAACCGCTAGACGAAGAGAATCACAGAACGGATTCTTTTTGTCTTGCGAGGCACCACTGTATGACTGCCCATTGTGATTCCAGCTTCCTGTTCTCTCTCTCTCTCTTTCTCTCTCTCACACACACCCACACACACACCGTGAACGGACTCCTTCAGAACACAGAGGAGTCTTCTTCCTTGGAGGTTTATAAACAGGTCAAAGGGATTCTTTAGCTGTGATTCCTGCATTGTGGGGGTGGACCAGATGACCTTGGGGTCC